>NC_088981.1:47196716-47496716 GCF_963932015.1 Anas acuta | reverse complement strand
CCTTTAAGACTTCTTTTTCCTCTTCAATGTTGTAATGTATGTATATTTATACACACACAATGAATGTATTAATGAAAGTCTTCATATGCAATCTCTTAACCTTCATTTGTTTAGGCTAAACAAGATAAGGGCTTTCAATCCTTATCATAATACAGACAACCCATTTTCATCATCATCCTAGCAGTCTGTCTACACTTGCTATAATCTAATCTGTTCCTTGGAAAAAAAAATCTAGAATTTTATGCTACACTCAAACTATTTTAGTGACCTTTACAGTGGTTTTAAAACTTCCTCTTCCTTGCTACTACTTCTTTTCTGAAACTAATATCTATCACAAATCTAAGAAAAGCATTTAGTAATTTCCCATCATTTCTACCATTCCATTTTAACTGTATGCATATCACCTTGACAATCTTACAAACCCAGAATTCTTGTCTCTATTTATATAAAATATTCCTAAAGGAATATTATGACTTTATACAAATTTAGGTATATTAAGACTACTGCCTAAGAAGTCAGTCTTTTTATCAAAAAAAAAAAAAAAAAGTAGTATGATACATTCTCCCTCAGAAAAATAAACCTCCTGTAATTTACTCCATGCCTCCATGTGCTCAAATATTTCTTTTTGTGGTGAGTTGTCCTTGGCTAGCCGTCAGACACCCACCAAGCCTCTCTCTCACTCCCCTTCCTCATCAGAACAGGAGAAGAAAGTAAGATGAAAAAACTCATGGGTTTGGATAAAAGACAGGTTGCTTTCCAATTACTATCATGGACAAAACAGACTCAAAGAAAATTGATATAACTTATTGCTAATTAAAAATTAAAGTAAGATAATGAGGAAAAAAAAAAAAAGACAAAATTAAAAACACCTTCCTCCCAACTACCTCTTCCACAGTCTTCAAATTAACTCTTCTAGCTCCTCACCCCTCTTCCGCTGAACAGCTCAAGCTGTGGGGAACGGGAGCTGTGGTCAGTTTATAGCAGTTCCTCTTTGCCGCTCCTTCCTTCTCATGCTTCTTCCCCTCTTCAACGTGGCATCCCTCCCATGGGATGCCATCCTTCCCAAACTGATCCTGTGTGGGCTGCCCACCTACAGCAGCTCTTCAAGCACTGCTCCCACACGGCTCCATCCCATGAGGTCCATCCATCCCTCAGGAGCAAACTGCTCCAGCACGGGTCCCCACGGGTGGGGGCAGCTCCCCCCAGACCCCCTGCTCCTGCGGGTGCTCTCCATGGGCCCCAGCCTCCTCCAGGCCACATCCACCTGCTCCACTGGGGGCTCCTCCATGGGCTGCAGCGTGGAGATCTGCTCCATGTGGGACCCATGGGCTGCAGAGGGACAGCCTGCTCCTCCAGGGGCATCTCCACAGGCTGCAGGGGAACTGCTGCTGCCTGCCTGGAGCACCTCTTGCCCTCCTTCTGCACCCTGGTGGCTGTAGGGCTAGTTCTCTCACGATTTTTCTCACTTTTTTTCCCTCTCAGTGTGGCTGCACAGTGTTTTTTTACCCTTTTGTAAGTATCTTATCATAGCCCACCACCAGCACTACTGATGGGCTCAGCTCTGGTCTGTGGTAAGTCCCTTTTAAAGCTGGCTGTAACAGGGTCTATCTGACATGGAGGACAGAGGCCACATCTGCAGACTTTCCCACCCTCTGCAGAAACCTCGCACATAAACCCAACAGACTTTTTTAAAAATTATTTCTAAAATCTCACACAGTTTTGTAGTTGTACTGAAAGGCTTGCAACTGCCTAAATCACTGAAAAATGAATAAATAAATACATAAATCCCATACTCTGTCATCACATGATACCAATCTTGAATTTACAATTGTATTAAATACGTCTGATGTCTGTCTTGCATGTGATTTTGTCACATGACTCTAACAACAGTTACAAGTAGTGAAGTGATAGCCTGAAAAAAACTTTTTCATGGATCTGTAAAAGCGGTTTAAAAATAGACTGATGTGTTCCATCTGATGGACTCTGCAGGTAGAAGGAATAATTAAACCTCCTGTTCAGAAGTCAGAAATATAGGAAGAAGCTTGCATGAAACTCAGGTGGTGGAAAACAGGCAAGTATTTCCAGAGTAAGAAAACCTACCACAGCCACTACATGCATTCTAAGCGCTAAAGTTACTTGATTTTTATTATGGTATTTTCCTATTCATCTTCATGTTCCTACTTATTCTTTCTTTTTATTATTATTTCACTCTGTTTCCATAATTATTTTTTACAGTGCCTTTTCTCAGTTTGCTATTTGCTTCTCTCCCTTTCGTGTGACTGCACCTCACTGCTTGCCGTTCTCCTTCCCTTCCTTGCTGTGCTGCCTTTATGCCACAGTCTGTCAGCTTCTCCCACCAGCCCTTGCTGCTTTTCTTCCCCTTGCCTGACATGGTCCTGTATCATTCCCTGTCTCTGTGGTTTCATCACCTTCACACTGCAAATGTATTCTCCCTCAAGTTAAGCTGCCTCTTCTGTACTGGTAATACCCTCCTCTCCCAGATTTCACTTTCTGCTTGGCTTTTTTCTCCCCTCAGCAGAGACTATTATTTTCCACAGCTCCACAAGCTCTCATCAGTCCCTTTTAGGGAGAGAACAGAGGAACAGCAGAAACTCCGCGTCAGAGACCATTCTGTGGTAATGAGCTCTGTCATGATTAAGGCTTATTTTCAGGATAAGGCAAAACAACTTTATAAAATAGCCATACACGTATCTCCCAGAGAAATACAGGACTTCCCCCTCAAAAGAGGATACGCAAGGGCTTATTGGCAGGTGAGCAGTAAGGGGTCCGCAGGGCTCCTTGATCGCAGCAGTAGAGCAGCGCAGATGTGGCAGCTGGCTAATTATGCTGCAAAAAGAGCTTGGCTGTTTTTCAACTCCCTTTCTGCATTTTATCAGAAGATGTACTGGAGACTGTGGAACAGGATATAGATGATTTCTAGAGATATTTTTTGCTGCTCCTTCAAGTAAGGAGAAGAAATGGTCTGATGCAAGGGCTAGCTCTTTCTGCATACCACAAAAGCTGCTTTCATCCACATTTATGTGCTTCGGAAGCAGTTCTGAAAGGGGAGGCTTATAGAGACAGAAGACTCAGGTAAAAAAGCCCACACAGCCTTTTGGGAAGCCATTATAAAAAACAGCTAAATAAGAACTACAGAGTAAATTAGGTAAAAAAAAAAAAAAAATAATCCAATGGACCTATAAATAATTTCTCAACTTGCATATTGACAAGCTTTCTGACCTCTGACTAGTTTATTTGTATATGTTATAAGTTAAATTAAAACACATTTTAAATGGAAGAATACTCAAAAAGAATGTTACCAAGAAATACTTTATATCAAATGTTCCTCACCACATATTCATTTTTTTCATACTTGAAACTTTATCAGGAATATCTTAGCCCATTACACACCCAAAGTGTGTACTATTGAATTTGCTACATGAAGCACCTTTCAAATAAAATATTAAGAAATAGTAATGATCAAGAGCAAAGAGCATCAGAAATTCTTACAGACTTAAAAGGAATCATACCTGGTTAGCACCTTTCAGAAAGATGAGTTGCTCCAGTTTTGGGTTAGTGTACACATCAAGACAGCACTGAACAATTTGTACATTCATTATTATTACCATATAAAGACACTCAGTAATGTGGCACTTACAAGCATTCAGCATGCCTTTAATTTTATAATTAATGCTTAAAAAAAAAACAACAACCACGCAATAAAATGCAGTTGCATCAGTTTCTCAGCATAATTGTTCCTCTGTCCCCATAGCAATAATGAGTTTCATGCACCATTTCTCTATCTACTTGCAGCTCTCTGACCTATGAATCAGGCACTTCTCTATGATGTGAAAAGACATACCTGACAGTTCTCTACAGTAAAGGCTCTTTATTCCTCTATAGCTTAGTTTAATCATCTGCAAAAAATACGGGATAACAATTTCTATTTCACAGCATGATCACACAAGTACACAATTTAAGTTAAGTACTGAGCAATGATTAAAGAAAAAAATCTTCATATCTGGAAAACTATTTGAGATATTTGAAAGCAGACATAAAGGTCACCAGAGGGTGTAAAAATTATAAAAGATGAATACATGTATGTCAGAGAATCACATTTGATTTCTCCACTCCCTTCTGGTCAAATATAAAGAGCAAAAGAACAAGTCTAGTGTTTCTGTTCTTATTTTAGTCTATAGATTCAAAAGGTATTTCTGATGTTGTCTTTTAGATGGCAAAGAATGGTCCTTTAACCACACAAATCTGTAAGAAATTCTCCTGGAGAGGAGCTGGTAAATTCATATTAAAGGGAAATTTTCTGTATCAATATTTTCAAAATATTGAGAATGCTGTGGGAAATGGTGTCAAAAGCCTTGCTGAAGTCCAGGTAGACCACATCCACAGCCTTTCCCTCATCCAGCAAGCGCGTCACTCTGTCATAGAAGGAGATCAGGTTCGTCAAGCAGGATCTGCCTTTCATAAACCCATGCTGACTGGGCCTGATTACCTGGTTGCCCTGTAAGTGCCGCATGATGACACTCAAGATAATCTGCTCCATGAGCTTCCCTGGCACTGAGGTCAAACTGGCAGGCCTATAGTTTCCCGGGTCTGTATTCCAGCCCTTCTTGTAGGTGGGCGTCACGTTTGCTAGCCACCAGTCGACTGTGACCTCCCCCGATAGCCAGGACTGCTGATAAATGATGGATAGGGGCTTGGCCAGCTCCTCTGCCAGTTCTCACAGTATCCTCGTGTGGATCCCATCTGGCCCCATCAACTTGCATACATCCAAGTCCCGTAGCAGGTTGCCAACCATTTTCTCATGGATAGCGAGGGCCACATTCTGCTCCCCATTCCCTTCCACCAGTTCAGGGTACTGGGTATCCAGAGAGCAACTGGTTTTGCCGCTAAAGACTGAGGCAAAGAAGCCATTAAGCACCTCCACCTTTTCCTCATCTTCTGTAACTAAGTTCCCCCCCGCATCCAGTAAAGGATGGATATTCTCCTTAGTCCTTCGTTTCCCACTGATGTATTTGTAAAAACATTTTTTGTTGTCTTTGACAGCAGTAGCCAGATTGAGCTCCAGATGAGCTTTGGCCTTTCTAATTTGGCCTTTCTAAATACAACAACTTTGATATGCAGTTGAGATGTGACCAAAGAATCAACTGTGCACCTGCAGTCAACAACTGGATTAATTTTGTTAAACAACTGCACTGTCCTTCTGAATCTGTTAGGATAAACAAATGAGAAATAACTAGCTCCAATCAGTTCAGGTAACAGCCTGCTCAGACTAATTTGGGGTTTTGAATTTAGATCCCAATCTTTTGAATAATTAAAGGTTTTATATTTCTAATGTCTCTGAAATCCTACTTTTCCTCTTCTGCACAAGATACAGCTAAAATTATTATTTTTTTTATTATTATTTTTTTTTTAAAGGAAAGAGCAAAATGTTCTTTTTTAAAAGAAGGGCAAAATGCAATGTGTATGTCACTGCACACGTGCAAACGTATAATATATTCAGCAGGACAGTAATACTTAGACAAACCCCAGGGAAGTCTTAGCTGATATTATCTAATATTTATAGTTCATTTTTGAGGGAGAACCTATAGAGATCCCTCCCAACTAAGGTTTCTATAATGCCAGTGGTAACTTTAGAGCAGACTTGGCAACAAATTACACATCTCTTTTCTTAGTAATCTAATGAGCAGGACCAACAAAATGATCAGACATCAAGAACTTAGATGACACACAAAGAAGTTTATGGGGATTTCCACTTTATGGTGGAAATTGTTCATCCTATTCTCTCTAATGTATAGTATGTAAGTATAACCTGCAGTGCTTCTGAACAGAAGCTTCTCTGCACAGTCAGTATTGAACTATCCACATGGAAGTACAGTATGCATATGCACATCGAATGCATAAGCAGTACGGAATATACTTCTTAGGATAAATACCAGAACACATAAGCCAATCATCCTTCTTATGCTGCTTTCCAGCAACTGACACAAATGCTACCACTGGCTTTAATGGACTTTGGATCAGGCCCTATATGCTCCCTTGTCTCTCCTTTAAGAGGAATGAGGAGATGTAATGCAGGAATGAGGAGAGTAATAGAAGCAATTGTATTATTTTTTTTAGACTGGAGCAGAAGGACTGCAGGCATAATTCCAGATGTGGTGGCATGTACCTGTGGTCCTTCCACCCTCAGCCTTCCTCAGCACTGGTATACAGTGCAGGGGCACAGAGAGAAAAAATCCATGTTTGATCCTCAGCCTGTAAGGAGTACCTGTCAA
Organism: Anas acuta; assembly: GCF_963932015.1. NCBI lineage: Eukaryota > Metazoa > Chordata > Aves > Anseriformes > Anatidae > Anas > Anas acuta. The sequence continues at coordinate 47,490,426 of NC_088981.1, read as the reverse complement.
GCATTTGTTCCTTCTAGAAATGTAATCCAGAGACTTTTCAGAGCTGGGGATGAACGTTAGTAGTAGTTATGACTACTCATTTAAGTCATGTTTATGCAGGAAAGACTTCTCTTTAGAAATGCCACATTCTCATTGTTACATGAAAAATAACAGCAAATATTCTTGGGTGACTTACAAAAATAAATAAAGACAAACAAAACCAAACAAATCAAAACAGGTGTCAGCACAAGAAATTATCTAACTCTCTTTAGGGATTTCTTATGTTGAAAAGGTGAAAAAAGGCCAGTGAATGAGACCACTAGAGAATGTCAGTAAGATGAAGTAGAGGTTTATTAATTCTCCCACTTTTCTGTAGCACAGCTGAGTCTGCTCCTCGCTGACCCTGGTAGTTTTACACAAATAATACTTTTTAAGCATGAACTGTTCTTGAGCAGTGTCACACTTTCATTAGACACACATACATTTCAATATGACATCAGGCATCAGTTTTTTGTTATTCCACCTTTCCCCCTCTCAAACTGCTATAGAGCAAAAGGCAGTTTCTACTGACCTTTTACATCAGTAGCTTTCTCCTTGGGGGATTGAAATTGATGTTTCATAGTGTTGCCCTTGCTTTGTTTCCCAAAACTATGAAGTGCCATGACTTCAGAAGATGCTGAGGTTACAGCGTGCTACACATGGCTACCTTAAAAAGTCAATGTAAGCAAAACGCCACAAGGTGGTTCTTCCATCGATTTGCCATTTGTTTTCTTTAGAACTATCACGTTATCTATTATCCATCAACCACTTGTTTCCATAGTGTGTGACACAGTGGGGCTCTAGGTAGCCGCATGTGAGTAGGAGGACTGGACCAGATGACCTCCAGAGGTCCCTTCCAATCTCAGTCAGTCTGATTCTGTTACATTTTACAGTGAGAACTAACAGAAAGGCAGGCAAATTTGTATACCTGAGTTAAAACGAAGTGCTTACTGGCAGTTAAGACTGAGAGGATGTACCAGGAACAGTTCATACATAAGAATAAGCAGATGCTTGGTAAGACAACCCTGAAATATCTGGAACTTGCCTATGTTTTACTAATATTATATGATCCACTCATTTCTTTGATCTTTGTGGTATTGTTATCTGTAGAATTGCAAGGAGTTAATTCCAACAGGAGCTAATTGCTAGCAGACAAGAAAGCAGATAAACCCTTCTGAAAGCCCAGAAAGCTCTTGCCATCAGTAAATAGTGCAGGTCATGCCATGTGGAGATCAATATCACGATTGTGTAAAATAGGGAGAAGCCTAGTAAGAAATTACAAGGAGAAGAAAAAATAATAATAATAAAAAGAAACCAGTGATCCTGAGAATGGTGAGAAAAAAATACCCCCTAAGAAGAGAAGGAGAGAGAATCAGACCTGGAAGTCAACTTGAGAAGTGGAGTATTATACACTCACATATCTAGACACCTATTTGTGTTAAAATCACCTTCTCTTGTTATACCTTGTTTCTACTATTGAATTAAACAACAGATTGTTTCAAATAGGCTGGTTTGGGTCATGACCTTCATTTTTTTCCAAAAGAAACTGCAGAAATAACTCTAATTCAACTAGGTTTTCTTGACAACTGCAGCTGGTAGCAAGGCTGCAATAGATTGGTGCAGGAGTCATACAAGCTGGAGCAGGAACTATTAGATGGGAGAGTGTCATGAAATACCTTTAAGAAATATCTGTAATGACATAAACAAATAAATGAAACTACCTTTGTGCAGTGGGAAGTGTGATCTGAAATGTAACCATATTCTGTAAAATGAACTAATATTACATTTCTGCTTTTTATGTTGAGAGGGAGCACAATAAAGAGCAAGGAATCCAAAGTGAAGCTGCTTAGCTAACCTTATCTTTCAAAAATGTCCCTTTCCACAATATCAGCTAAATAGGGGGAAAAAAATAAATAATAATAATAATAATAATAATAATAATAATAATAATAATAATAATAATAATAATAAAAAAAAAAAAACACTTCTTTCCTAAAGTCTTTCATCTTCCAGACCTTCAAAGTATAAACAGAAACATTAAGAAAAGCTATTACCTGTCCTGACACATGTATGAAAAATCATAAGAGAATCGAATAAGAAGATGAAAGAAGTGAAGCAAAATTCTGGAAATTGAAGTCCTGTTGGAAAATAACAATCTGCAGACATCACAAGTCCCACACCATGAGCACAGTGCATAGAAAAAAACAGTGTTAAAAGGCTTGAGTCTTAGTGCTAGTAACAGTCAAATAAAAACTGAGAAACCTTCTTTTTTTGGGCAGGCCCACCTGGTCCTAAACATCCTGAGCCAAATGGTGAGTTATCTAAGGGCTTCCTGCCCTGACCACCTATCTCCCAGAATCATGACCAACCAGAGATGAAAAGACATTAGCCTCATCCAAAAGGGTTGACTTTTTCCAAAAGCTGTAGGAAGGCAAGTGACCGGGCAACTTAGGGAGCTGCTCCTGACAGCACGGGGCTGCCCAGTGACAGATTCAAGAATCAAAACCTTTTTTTTTTTTTTTTAATTAAAAGAGAAAAAAAACAAAATTGTTGTTGGTTTTGTTGGTGATGGTGGTGGTTTGTTTGTTTTTCCAGCTTTTTCTTATACAAATACTTTACATGTGGAGAATCCTTGCTGCAATATACTGTTCCCACAGCTCAACTGCTTAACTTGGCAAAGTTTCCTTATATGTCTCCTACCTCTCACTACACACAGCATGCCGTATAGGAGCAATTCATTTCACTATATAATTTATAAAGCTATTAAGTATAACAAATACAAGAGCAGATCCTAAAAATAATTAATAAGCTATATGATCTGGTTCTATTTCTAAAATATCTATTCTTTCACATTGGCACCAGGACACAGTAAGAATTATGGAGATTATTTTAACTAATAAACTTGGAAATTGAAAGGAAATGGGGTGATAAAAATCCTGTTCAGTGAGCTTCACTGCCAGGCAAGGGCATTTGGATTGTAAAGTGGGCATTTTGGCAACAAAGGGTAAAGACCAAAAAGCTGTCTGTTCTGCAATGGCTTTATTATTATTATCATATTCAAATCTTTGTATAGTATGCTCTAAGCATGAAACAAAAATAATTCATGTGGGTCTTATTTACAAAACATAACACCGAAATAATTTATACATATAATATATACATTCTCCTATTATAAGAGGGGAAATATTAGAAATATATTCTGATTACTGCCCTGAACTTCACCCACGTATTCATTTGTTCCGGATTCCCTGCTTTTTCTTTTTTTTTTTTTTTTTTTTTTTTTTTAACTCTAGTTGCTATTCTTCCCGTATCTATCCTTTAATCTCTTCCTCATTTTTGCCACTGTTCTTCTTGCTGAAAAGTACTTGTTTCTTCTTCCAAAGTTACCTCTTGATTAATTTTAATATCTACACTTTAAGAGATGCTGCATATTAATACATTCATCTTCCCTTAGCAAGAATCGCAGCAGAGTGAAAATTTAAGTAAGCTGCAGTGACTAGCCAGCAACAAAGTGACACCAGTTGTCAGCCCAAACTATGTACACAAGGCTTGCTGGACCTAGTGACATTTAAGATGATTAAGTGCATTTTACTCTCCCTGGGGATAAAATGTGTCACCATAGGGAATCACACACACACACACACAAATAATTTTCAAAATCATTTTCCATTTTTTTAATATATATAAAATCCTGTTGTTTAATATCTTGCTGAAAGTACTGTAAATTACACCCCAAAATACTGAAAAAGAAAACAAAAACACAGTATTGCTATTGCTATCTTAATGCTCATGTTTCTTGGCTTTCTGCAATGTTAAATTCCTCAGAAATTCCTCAGCTTTTTTTTTTTTTTTTTAATTAAGGCCATTTCATAAGCAATAGAGCAATACTCCTCGTTATACTGAATAAAATACAGCAGGCAATAATAACATTGATTTTCTGGCTTCTCTCCCCCACAATAGCTGAGGAAGTCTGATGCAAATTGCATCCACCTGTACCAGGGAGATATTGACTTCCAGGAGAACACAGAAAAAGTTACTGTCAGGAGAAATGCCTTACCGACAGGGAGTCTGGAGGATGCATAGATTTTACAAAAAACAGCATCCACAAGCCTTCCTATTTTCTTATGAGAATTACCTACTTCTGAGAGTGGGGTTTTGGGTTGAGTTCTGACATTGTAACATTTCCCTGCGAAGACTCTGCACCACCAAGAGAGTGTCAGACACAGTGAAACACAGGTTCCTCAGCATTTAATTGCTCACATTACTTCAAAAGAAAACACTCAGTTGAATTACAAAAGGGATCACTGAACAATTTCAATCAATTTCTTTTCCTGCAAATTATTTTCAATTAAGTTTTAAATGTCTCATACTAAAACAAAACTCAAACTAACCCTTTCAATCACTTGTTTAGACTTACTCTTAGAGAGTGCAACAGAAAACAGTTCCTGTCACTAAAATTCTTTCATCTTTTGTTCTCCATGAAACTTTTAGAATTAGGCCTATGTAAAACTACCAATACAAAAGCATCTTGTAAGAAGTATCTGAGCTGACGTAATATAAGGCTCTCTAAAAGATGTTTTCATATTTTCATCTTGTTTTTCTATACCCAAGCTTTCAGAGGCACTTTCAGGTAGGCAGGTTTCTCCTTAAAGAAAGGCAGAAGGTCTTTACTCAGAAATGTGAAGTATTTTTCAATGTGATTGCTGTCAACATGTTATTTGGAATTTAGTTATGTCAACTATTCTATTCCAGAAGAGAACAGCTAAACTCTTCCCCTTTCTTGGCTTCAAATCATACACTGAAAGACCAAATGACCAGGCCACCTTGTTTTCTGTTCTAGTCCAGTGTTTCAGAAAAAAATTTAAAAAAAAAATAAAAAATTTAAAAATAAATAAATCAAAATCAGGGAAACATAATGTGACAGGTAATCATTTGCAAACATACAACTCTTTCAACATCTGCCATGTTCAGCTTCATTATATAGCATCTGTCTTGGTAATATAAATTGTGCTTGGCTTCTTAGGTGCTCTATGCCTTACAGTGAAGGAAAACAATCATGACAACTTAAAAATAATGCACAGTATGGGAGCAGGGAGAGGGAGCTGAAAATCTAAAAGGTGCTCACTTTTTCTAGCTTTATTTTTAAAAGAAAAAGAGTGTTATGTTAGCTTTCCTGTTTTCTTTCAAATAGCATACTTTTGCCAGTGGAAGAAAAGTGATGACTATTGCATTTATGAAACGTACTAAGCAACCTCAAGTGTTTCAAAAAGCATCCCCTGAAACAACTGCACAAAAAGAAACCAATTTAGTTCAGAACACGCAGATGAATTATGTCAATAGAAATTTATTGCTACATTATTTTATTTTTCCTACACTGAGCAACTCAATTATTAATATTCCAAGAAAAGCAGCAATTAGGAAATATGAAGTTCACACACAAACCATGGTGGAGGGAAGTCAACTTTTTGTGGAATACTACATCATCATTACAATTTACCTCATAATTACAAGTGTTGTCTTCATTTCCCTTTATAAGTTTGTGTTGTAATTAGAAAAAACTATTGCTATGATTTAATATATATATACATATTAAAAATAAGGTTGACAATATACCAAATACCATATGCCATATACAGAAAAGGTTGCAATCGGCCCATTTCATTTAACCTAATTTTCTATAAGTGTACAGACTACACATAGAAATATTAACTATGTAAACACATATTGTCAATGAATTTGTAAATACAAGAGTCCAGGTGCTTTTCTACTTTTCAGCAGTTTAAGCAAGGAAAGAAATTATATATTTATAATAAATTTTGAGATGGTAAAAGATTGTTCAGTACAAAATATTTCAATAGCTGGCTGTAAGCAGCAGCAGGGTTTTACCTGACCATAATGGTCTGTATATGTGCAATAAACTGCAGACCAAGAATTCCATTAGTCTTAACCTTTAACATAAAACATGGCTGAGATTCTTCAATGGTGAAGTGGGAATTATTTCAAATGTAATTTTAAAGCTAACCTTCTATCACTATTTAAACACACGAATAAATTTTCCTTAAACTCAAAAAAAAAAAAAAAAAAAGTCAGACAATTTTTTTCTTTTGTATTAATGACAAAAAAAAAGGAAAAGATGACTTTGCTTCAGAATCCCTACTATTAAAAACAGCCCTAAAGGACATGTATAAAGTTTAGTTTGTGCTTAAATCCAGACTTTTCAACAATACATTTTAATGTGAACTTATGTCCCAGAGGACTTAGTGAGATGTGAATAATCAAAGACAATAATTTATAAATCTTACCAGCAAACATCTGTAAAAATCTACATATTTTCATTGAATATTCGATATAATCATATGTTAATCAAAACATTTGTTTCCATTTATGTCCTAAGTCATGATGAACATTGTTCTGAAAATAATGTTCTTCCTTTAAAGCAGATTTGTTAATATGATTCAAGGTGTCCCAGGGATCTTGGAACCTCTTCAGCTTGCAGCCTGATTTTTAGCTCTGATAGATCTTCATAAGGATATACAAGGAGCCAGAGAGGTCTCCAACTGCAGCCATGTCTTTCAGAAGCAGCTTCCCCTGTATTTCGCTCTCATCTGACTTTCATTTACTAAGGAACATTTAAACTTCACTCGAAACACTAAGCATGCCTACTGCAGTTGCCTGGTGGCTCTGAATAAATGAAGAGTCTCAAAAGGCTGTTTCTAATTTTGCCACAGATCATTTGCCTCAGATCTATTAGTTATATGAAAGGGATGGAGTGCCGTCTTACGTTGTGGCTGAACCACCATGGCCACCATGGTGGCAGTCTCAAGCAGGGCCTACCCATGCTAGGGAGCTTGTCCAAACAGTCAGCTTGCAGGGGGCAAGGACAGGGGAAGGCATAAGCAGTCCAGAAAACACACTGTAGACATCCTATTGTTGAGCCTATGAGCTAACTTCTTGCCAGTAAATAAAGTATAAATTACTGAACACAGAAACAGATGGATATTAAGAAAGTAACCCGAGCATGCTGGAAGTGAAAATACTCATCTGAGTTTTAATTCAAGTGTGTAATCTCTAATACATACATTTATCTTAAAAGGACACTGTCAAGCTGTTCTTCATAACTTTTTAGGTATTTGCTACTAGGTTACAAGCTTGTAGAAACTTTTGGACTACCAGTTACAGAGGGAGTTAGTCCCACGCCAAAGGCAGTGCTGTGAGGGTTGGGGTGAGCCTCCCCGCCAGGAGCTAGGCCACAGCCAGCACCTGAACTGCGGGGACCACTCACAGGCGATGATGGCAGCTCCTTCTTTTTCCCTCTTCCTTCCCCTTTTTTACTGACTTCATGAAGAGTTGCAATCACAAAACCAAAGATAAAGTGATATGGCCCTTTATACTTTTGCTCACACATTGCTAATCCTAGAAGCACTAGGAGCATGTCAATTAAAATCCATTTCCCTAACAGGAGAAAGAAATCCCAAATGAGCTACATGTCTGTTTCACTATTTGTCAACATAAGACTGCCAAGATATCTGTGCACTTAGGGTAAAAAATAAATAAATAAAATAAAATAAAATAAAATAAAATAAAATAAAATAAAATAAAATAAAATAAAATAAAATAAAATAAAATAAAATAAAATAAGGAATCAAAACCTTTTGAAAATATAAAAGCAGTCACTGAAATGCATGCATCCTGCATTTTACAATGACAATTTTTTTACCAGAGCAAGGTATAGTCACTGCACCAATACAATCATGTTTTTTTAATATAGCTACCCTAGCTGTAAAGAACGTGGTTCAACTGTACTTAACAAATAGCTATCTTCCTAGCAAAGTAAGCCATCAATATACTTCCAAAATTTCTCATTAATTGTGTTTATAGGGGAATTTGGAGTCTCTCATGACTCAACAGGAGACTGAGTCCAGAGGAAATGCATGCAGAATGGCAGCAGATTAATATACTGCCAACTTCTTTTGGTTGGCTTTTTAATTAGAGAGCAAATAAGAAAGCAAATAACGTGCACAAGCAGAAAAAATAAATGCATAAATTCAAGTGACAGATTATGTTTCTAATAACAACAAAGCGTGGTTGCTTGCCAAGGTTATTAATATAGCTTAATTATGTCACAGGTAAGATTTGTGTATAAATCATATTTAGGGCATCTCACACCAAAGAGTAAAATAATTCATTAAAATGTATTTGGACAGACTCTTAATCATTTTTCATGGAATAATTATTTTTGGAAACCCAAAGTAACATACCTCCATTTCCAAAGGGACTGAAATTACAAATGGGTACCTAATTTTTAAATCTTTTGTCCTTGTAGAAGTAAAGAAATCACTTTCCCTACAGGACTGTAAGGAGAGAAGAAAAATTAATACTAGGGTGTTTCAAATAACTGAAGGTATTCATAGCCTTATGCTATAAGGAAGATGAATGAGTCAGGAGGGGAGAGGGAAGGGATGAACAAGCTAGAATAGAAAAATAGATTACTGATTTTTACCATCAGACAGACATCAAACTGTGGCAGTCACACATAATAAGCAACATATGATTTGAATTTCCCTTTAATTTCATGGACTCTCTGTCTAAGAAGGCTCATTGGTTTTGATTGTTTGTTTTTATTCAGGATGATTTGACAAAATTAGCTTTCGCTGTTCCTTTCTTTATTGTTGATGTTGTTATTTTGCACAGCATTTTAGAGGGAAAATGGACTGGTATATGCTACTGATGTTAACAAGGTCAGTGATATCCAAACATTAAAATCAAATTGCTCAGAAGACAAAAATGACGTCCTAAGTTAGCATTTCCACAGTTTGTCCAAGCAGCCTGAATCAAGGTGATGAGACTAAAGCAATGTTTTCCATTCAGTTCCTCCTGTAATGTCTATATTTGGCTTTCTATATATACACAATTTCCTTCTGTTTCACATAACAATTCTAACTTGTTCAATAGTTACATAAGTGAAAGAAATGCATGGCTTCATGAAGTGAACTTTGTGTGAGGAACTAAAAGATGTTTGATGTCATGACTCCTCTGACATCCTATCAATCCACGATACCACTCCATAACAAGAAAATTGGCATTGCTGTGCAGTAGAAAGTATAATTTAGTCATATAAGCTATGTAAATGTGAATTAATCTTATTCCTTTGCATAGTATCATTGCTGACTGTCCTTCACTATATATACACTAACACTGACCATAGAGTCTATAGTACTGTCCACTTACATTATGGCTTTAGCAAGTAATCTGAAGGAGAATGAGCTTCAGTTTTAAAATAATGCTATATGTTTAGAGAAACTTTTCATATACTTCTTAGAAGAGTTTCCATGTAAAAGTATCTCACGCAATTTGTTCGAAGTGAACAGTTGGTTCATATCTATTATCAACTAGAATAAAAATGGGCTTAATATTATAACCATATGCTCCAAGTCTCACAGAAGTTCAAACTAAAGTGCATGCTACTAAGAAAGAGTAAACTGGAACAATCAATTTTCAGCACATTCTCATTAGTGAACCAGAAGTTTTAATAAAGCAAAATCTATCGTCACATATTCTTTGGAAAGACTTCTTAGAAGAAGGTAGACCTCTCCATTGTGGTCTCATAAAATTTGAGAAACAGAAGAAGAATTATTATTACCATGACATGATGGAAAATATAAACATAGTAACTTAACTCTATGGCATATGTAAAACAAAACGTAATCTCATTCTCACTTCCCTACTAGCATAACACGATAGTGCTGTCTTACTGCAATATGCACATAGTGATATAGATGTAAATTAGCATAAATATTTAGTTAACCTGAGTGAAACAAAAGAATTCCATTTGTTATTTCTGAAGAGGACCATTATTTCTCATTTTTACATATAATACAAAACATGTCTTATCAACTGTTATGGCATGAATGATTATTTTTAGATGTCACAGTAAAAACAGCTTCAAAAGTTATGTTATATGTTATATGTAGCTCCCTGAATGAACCTGGTGGGTCTAAGTTTAGCCAACAACCTTTCTTTGTATTTGGTGCTTTTTTTTTTTTTTTTTTTGGTCTGGAATTTTTGCTTGGATGTTACAATTCACTGTTTCAGTCCTTCATCAGCTGTGTGCTTTGGAACTGTGTTGTAATTGTTTGATTACATATAATAAAGTAACTTTCTTACTTGCAACACAGTGTAACATGGAGAGGTGCAACTCAGATGACTAACATAATGCATTATTGAACAGTCCAAATTAAAAGGGAATACAATTAAGGCTGCTATCTGTCTGGATGATGGATGTTCTTTGCTTTCCCTTTTTCAAATTGTGAATCTAGTCTTCTGTGTCACCAGTTCAGCACGTATTTCCTCCACGAAATATATTTAACATGCTTTTTTTTTTCCCACTAAGTGGCAAATTCCCTCCATTACAATGACCTCTTAACATCTTATCCCCTACACTACTTTCCCATATCTGATTGCATATAGGGAAAGATCAGATTTTTATATATTTTTTTTATTTTTTACTTCAGGTATCAGTGTGCTCATGGAAACTTGCAATCAAAGAAAAAATTCAGTCTGGAAGAAAATTAAGAAGAGTGACTCTCTGCACCTCCCTTCCCTCCCCAGCTCTTTGAGATGTCTGACTTTCTTGTATTACACACCCTTGACACAGAACAATGAAATGAATTCTATATGCTGGGAAGAATTCTACTCTCCTAAAAGCCTGCTGTGACAGCAGGAAAATCAGGAGGTAGCCCAAGAGGGAACCATATGGAAACAGATAAAGCTTGCAATGAAGATTGCTCACATCATTAGAAAAAAACTACAGCAGTTTTTCCTCTGAATTAACTTCTAATACTACAGTATATCTTGTCCTTATGCCAAAACACTATAGCCTTGAAGAAACCCTAACTTCTGTAATTGTTCAAAAATAAAAGGATATCAAATATAGCAGAAAGCTACTTTATAATACTCTTATTATTTTATTTATTGTATAAATAACATAATGTATATGTGGATGCTCAACAAAAGATGGCAATACACAGAGGTTTGAGGAATTCTGCAATTAATGTCTCTTAATATTAAATGCTAATCTTTTGTCTTTTTCCATGTGAACACACCTTGATTTCTAACTGTCATGTTTGGAAACTGACTGTCAGATGATGAATAAAAATGACAGCAAGAAAATACTGAAAAATACATTAAGAAGGTGCATACGGAAGTTGAAACACTTTAAGGCTGGCCTTAGCTCAACAAAGCATACACTACTGCTGCAGTCAAGCTGAGATTTTCTTTAAGGGTCTACTTTAAATGCTCTAAAATTATCATTCTTGTACATACATGTGTACTAAAGTGGAAGGAAGTGCAATACCCAAAAAGACAGAAATGCACAAAGAAGTCTGGGCACAAAACAATAAAATGTGATGCACCTTGAATCTTAAGTAAAGGTAAGGTGATAATTCTAGCAAATACATTCTGAGACCAACCCTTTAGAAAAGATAAGCTTGGAAATCAGCAGTGCTGAAAGACATTTGATAGCGGTGGACAATGAGCATGTAATGGGAATGAGCACGTAATGAGCACGTAATGAGCACATAATGGGAATGAAAAGGGTCAATATACTTTTCACCTAAATGTATAAAAGATACTCCATCACTGGAAAAGGATGATAAACACCATTTCCTATCTAGCTCTTGCATGACTGCACCTTAGTTTAATTGACGGAAACGTGTTTCCAGAATATTACTGACAAATACACATACAACAACCAAGGTAACAAATGTTTATACATTTTAAGCCTGTACTTCACAAGAGGAAGAATAAATGATTAAGTATGTGAAAAGGAAAGCACATGTGAACAAGCTGACAAGCAAGAGAAATGCAAATTGAGAAAACTTTCCCTGAAAATTTTCTAAAGTTTTACTCTTCGTGTTATAAAATCTGTGTGTTTAACAACTATTTACATATTAATCCTCAAATACCTGAATGAAATACGGATGCATTATTTTTCCTTTTCTGTTAGAGTATGAGCCTCCAATTCAGTGAAATTTTTAGGTGTATACCTAACTTTAAGCACTTGACTAATTCAATTTGTTTTAATAAAGCTACAACTATCTTTCAAATTCAAACTAGATCCCTTGAATATCCAGGATTAAGAGTAAACTACCTGGAGGGCCAAAATTTTTAATTCTCCTAGGTTCTAACCTGGTGCCCTAGCTAAAAGCTGATATTTTGTCTTCTCCTCTTTTTCCCCTATTCAAATACCACCCAACCCCCACAGAAGAAGAAAAGAAACACAGAAGTGAAAGGCACTCATAAACACAACCAGGAGATTAGCAGCACAGATATACACTGAATATTGAGCTATCAAGCATTAGCAGAGTGATGAAGCAACAGACTAACATGTTATTTTCCCCAACTGATTCAGTATTTCTTATAATATGTAACAGCAAGCATTATTATGCCATTCAGAATATTCACAATGATATCTATGGTATTAAAAATAAATCAGAAAACATAATTTGATCTGTATGCATGGATCTGAATGCATGCTGTAATGTTTTCCTTTTGCTCTTTTCTATTATGTACACAATGACTCAAAAAACAAGCTCAGTGAAGAGTGGGACAGAATAAAATGTTTTCCATATTATTATTCTGTAGGAAAAAAAAAAAAAAAAAAAAAAAGAACTGAACAATTGTATATTTAAAATACTGAAATTCAACCACCATCTGTTAGCCTCTAAGGCAGCTTTCATTAAGGCCATCACCTCTTTATGAGTCACTACGGGGAGCTATCATTAACATTAGCTATGATTAATGAGGATGTTGCCAATTGCAATTATTCCACTCTAAAGCTTAGCAATATTCTGGTAGTGTCACATACCCTAACTACCACCTCCATCCTCTCAGTCGCCTCATTAAAAAAAAAATCCCTGTTGCAGTTTACTTTAGATTATAATGCGAAACCCTAGCAATTCATGGAGTTTCTCCCTGTCTGCAGAGCTGGGCTGGTCTTTTCAAGTCATCTTTGGAAAGCGCTAAAATGCAATCACTGAAAGATGAGCCTGTATCCACCGTAACATTGGACTTTTTGTAAATTAATGTAAAAGGTGAAGAAATCTTTATCTCATCCAGTTGTAAACTGACACGTGGATTTGGTTCAGCTCTACTGTATAACAATTATTTTTCCATTGTTATATTCCTGCACTTGTAAATGTCATACACAGAAAAGAAACATAATCTGAATTGCGAGGCCTAATTCAATCACTAGGTAAAGAAGCCAAAAAGTGCCCTTCCAAGCTTTAACACTACATCTAAAGGAACTGCATCCCAATCAGTATATTATTTTAAAATGGAAAGAAAGACTGAGAACCTACTTTTCCTTATTCTCTGAATGCTCTTGATTTATTCTGTTTGTTTGCTGAGCATATAAAATGGACATAAGAGAACAATATTACAATCTTAATCAACGCAGAGTAATTTATTTGCAAAAATTATCTACAAACTAGCAAGCATGCACCAGATGCTACTCAGAGCAGCAATATTTTCACAAGCAGCTGCATGCTGCTGAGCTTGCAAAAACTGTATAACAATCATGAAAAAGACAAGGCAAAACAGTCATAGTCTATCTACTTTTATAAACGGTGATAATAATTATTAGCACATTTCTTTCACCTTTTCACAGTATGGCATAGTGAAAAGCTAAACAGTGTAGTGTTTTATCTTTGGGTCCTTTGAATGGATACAAATGGATCCAAGACAACTGTCTTTTCCGTTGGTTCTTCCACCCAAGAGTTCTCTCTTCTGTTAGGTGGGCAAACTACAGAACAGTTCAACCAGAACTAAATACAGCAATCGATAAGCTCCCTTTCTTAAGAATTGTTTCTTTTGGAAAAGTATCCTATTTCAGTTTTACCACATGATACTAGATCGTATTTCCACTTTATGGTCTACTCAACATTTGGGCTCCCTCAGGTATGTGTATTACAACACTGCAGTAAAACAAAGGACTACCTTAATCACATAAACTGTGTGTTAGGTAAAGGAAATAACTTGATGAAGGGTTAACAGAAAAACAGAATACAGTACAAGGACATAGAAGCAGCCAATAAGGAACTGAAGGCCTCAACAAAAACAAAGTGAGGTAAAGTATGAGACCTGGACTTAAAGCATTCTCAAAACTAAAAGCACTTTTCTTGCTTTAAACAGTATTTTATTATGACTGGGATCTCATAAGATCTCACTTGATATAAATGTTATCAAGCACGTTGACATAAATGACTGGTGCAGGAAAAGTGAAAAACAATGTGAATAGGGTGTATTTAGTATGTATTAAATATATTAGAATGGTCTACTTTGGGAAAGTCAAAAATTCCTGTAAAAGTAACAAATCAAATCTACAGGACTTCTTTAAAATGTGTATTTGTACAGGCAGATCTGCACTGAGGTTTTCTATAAAAAATCTATAGCAGCTATGGCAAAAGCATCCTTTTGTTTACTGTTAATGCAAAATAAACAAATAAATAATTTTTTAAAATAGCATTGAAGATGAAGATTAGCCTCACAAAAAACCTCACACAGTTAAATCCACAGTGCTCCCCTGCTGAAGAACCTTCTAACACCATTGGTCTTTGTGCTCATTCCTTTCTCTCATGGCTGCATTTTCCTGTGTTCCTTGGAAAGCCTTGTGTCATTTCTGAAAGATGCTTCTCCCCTAACAATAGACTGCCCCTTACTGCTAGTAACAACACATAGAAAATACAGTGAGTAGACTGATCCTTAGTCCAGCCTTGCAGGCTCCTTCTTACTCTGGGCTTTTGATCAGCTTAACTGCTCCCAGGAATAAAAGTTTAATAAATTTATTCCCTAGTTTTGAAAGGGCACAGTGAAATCCTGACCATCTATAAAGATTGTATTCAAAATTTAATTTACCAGTTTTGTTCCTTATTTGTATGCTTTATTTTGTTTACCTAAAACAATTAAGCAAGGCTGGCCAGTCATATAAACTAATATAATACCAGTCTTCCAATAAATCCTATTTTTATTAAAAGAGGAAAAATTCACATTCATAACGCTAGTGCTGTTACATATAGGAGTCCTTTTAAGAACTTTTTAGAAATTAGAACATCTTAATGAAAATTTAATTCTCCACTTTACAGAGTTTAATTTAGAATCTTTTGTGTTAGTGCAAACAACAAAATATCCACCTCACCATTTTACTTACCAACAGATATTGGTATTCTGTCTAGTTCTGTTAAAAATACTTAAGTTCAAGCAGGAATCTCCCTCCCTACAATCTACACTGTTTCAGATTGAAACTATAAAGAATTTTTTATTCTCCTTTGCCAACAGCTGAATGTACTGTCAAAAATCAATCATTATGACTTTGCTGAACATTTTGCTTGGAAGACAAATTGACTGATAACCTAACTATTCATCTTACACAGTCCCCATTTCTGTTGTACCAAACACTTCACAAACATTGAAAAATAGATATAGCAATGGCTATCTTTCCCTTGCTTTCTTCCAGGCTTTAGGAGAAAATGGTTTGATTGGTTTCTAGACTCATTGAATTACAGTGAGAAAAAGAAATGGAAAGCAATTTACTGGAAGAGTTGGTCTAAGAAATTTATGTCACATTTAATTCTTAAATGGTTGCATGTGGTAGCTTCCACTAAAATTATGTTTCATCCCGTTAACTCCTCTGGAGCACCTATCCAAAGAGACAGCTTAAACAACTCTCAGCTGTTAAGAAGGGATGCACTATGGTTTGCATACATATAAAAAAGTTCTTAGCTCACTTAAAGTTTGAGTTCCAGGGCTAATCTCTGATCTTTTGGGGGCACAAACCCTTCATGAAATACACAACAAGCACATCAAGAACTGCTGAATAGGGAAAAGATGTAAGGGCTCAAGGCTGAAGTGTGTAGTCTCATGAATTCCAAAATCTGCCATCAAAGCTACTTTGTCCAGCCCAATGATGACTCTGATTTCATTCCTGCTGATTTGCCTATTTCTTTTAAGGTTTATACCTTATCAACACGTCCTTTAGCCTATCTAGCTAGTTCAAGTGGAGCCTAAAAATATAAGGTTCGTCTGCTTCCAAAACCTTGTCAGGTACAGGTACACAGAATCCTTCCCCCCAGAACATAGAATTTTGGTCAGTCCCAGGACACAGACACACAAAATAGTCAAGGGGTGACTAAGCAAAATAAGGTGACTGCTAATAAACTTCTCCAAGTGTTTACTGGAAGCATAGCACCCTGTGCAATATCTGCACATCACCAATGTTCTCTTAAAAATAATATAACATCAAAAAAGAAACACAAATGATTTTACTTGAAGTAAAAATTCATCAGGATAAATTGTTCTAAGTATCTAAGAAACCACACAGAGTACAACTGACCGCTCATGTTTCTTAATGGAGAGGTGAACAACTTATGAGGCCTGGTAAAGGTCTGTATGTGGTACACAGATTCGGAATTATTGCTAGCACTAGAAAAATAGGCTGCTATGTAAGAGCTGGCAGGATAGACTACACCATGAGTTCCACCATGCAAATTTCATGCATTCCTGAAAAATGAACTCGAGGTCTGTGTGGTAAGTTTACACATACAGGACCTCATTATTAAGAAGTGGAATCACAACAGTTTCTTAGGTAAAGACTACTTAATGGGCTATTAGAGACTTCAAACTATTACTGCAATAAACTTCAAATGTGACTGTACATTCAGAGAAAAGTCAACGTAACCAAACAAAATACCAGCTTGATGTGTTCAAAGGGACCTGTAGTTGCATAGCTGGATGGATTGCGGCTGTAATTTCCCACCTCCAGGAGGCTCAAACTGTTTTTTGTGGGTAATAATAGTGAAGAAAACTGTACCTTGAATACTAGAGGAAAAAGGCAAAGATTCAAACAGGTATTAAGTGTAGCAAACGTGGCTCAGGCAACTAAGAAATTTACACATACAGAAGTGAAGAAACCTGTGTTTAGGTATATTTAATGATTAATGTTTTCAAATTTTAAAAACTACCCTTTTATCTTAATAGAAAGCAGAAATTTTCTGAAAACCTTCTGCAGTAAATGTTTCTCATTTTTTTCTCATTAATCAAATTCAGTGTTTAAAACTGCCATCACCCCCTATAGCATTTTCCTAATGACTATCTATCTATCTATCTATCTATGTAATGACTATATAAAATCACTTTTATTCAAAATATAACCCACTGGTTTCCTGTAGCCTAAATCATTGTCTTAAGATCTGTCACCACTAGTAGATATGCACACAGCTTAAATGTCACAGCTCCAGGCTGATAAGGTGGAAGGAAAACAGCAAAGCAGGTAGTTTCTGCAGCTGAGGACTGATAAAATCCTGAAACCATGCTTCAGTTAGCTACACAAATAGGCTAGGAAAAATGTTAATGGTTTTAAATCAGACAACAAAACAGAAAATGAACACAGTACGTTGTACACTACTAAACAGTATGATACTTCCAAAGAATACGTTTAGACCAATAGGGCTGTCACCATAGAGTCCTCCATGAATGAGAGAGCAGCACTTAACAGCATAGCTTCTCCTTATTACAGTCACCCACAGTGAGTTGCAGATCTTACTAATCTTACTAACCAGCAAATATATCTAACTATTAACATAGGCACATGCTTAAACATTTGCAAAGCTAGCTGCATATAAAATGAGCAGATGTGAACAAGTGAACAGTAATGTGCATACACAAAGGAAAGTGTCGGTCAAAGGACATATATGTGTGTGCAGTGACATGTTGCACTGGAAGAGTCCATGCTGACAGCTTGTCTAATTTCACCTTGGGCTAAAAGAGGACATATGACTCACTAAAACATTTTTAAAAGCATATTTTTGAGGGTTTATGTATTTATTTTCTGACTTTACTCTGAATAATATACGGGGAGAGCAAGGTCCATTTCACAGTTCTCTTTACACCCCAAGGTGCACACACCAGATAAATAGAAAAGAAATAAAACACATAGAAATTTGGTATTCAAGATACAGGACATGTCTTTGAGGAGTGGCTAGAAAATGTGAGGCTTGCAAGTCAGATATGGTTTTGTGTAACCTTTCCGAAGTTGCTAAGAGAAGACTTGTCTAGCATTGTCTTATAAGCAGGAGTTTCCCAGAAGGAAATCTAAATGGAGTTATATTTTGCATACAATAGCCTTAAGCACACAAAAAGCCTCTTTTACACTTAAGACAGCACCTTTACATGAATATTAATTTATTTTATTAATGGGTATTTAGTTCTAAATAATAAATAAAGAGCTTGTTCAGTGGATCTGAAGTGGAGCTCTTCCTGTTGGAAATGCCTCCATACTGCACAAACTGTTGTTCACCTACCTGAGAAGACAAGATACTTCTAATACATGAGTAGTGGTGGAAATGACCCAAAAAAGCCCTTCCAACCAAGGAGATTAGAAGAGGTATAAGTGTTTCAATGCTGGGATAATGAAATATAAAATTTTGAGTTTCCCATTAGTAAATGATACCTTATCCATTTTGTATATATGGTGAAGCCACAGCTGGAATGCTGTGTCCAGTTCTGGGCTCCCCAACCGATACGACAGAAATGGACCTGCTGGAGAGAGCCAGCTTCTTTTTACCAACATTGTCTCCTTTTTCTTTTATATACATCTTTACAAGAGAAGGGAAGAATTCACTGTCTCATACATTTCCTTTCATTAATGAAAGCATTTTCATAGAAGTGGATACTTTTAACAAAGGGTTATTTTAAAAATTATATACTTTGGCATTTTGGCAAAGAAACAAGTTACAAAGAATTTGCATAGGAAGAGTAGGGGGATATCTGGTAGACAGAACAGTAGCACTAAGCTCTTTTTGCTTATCATCGGTAATAACTCAACATACTCATGTCATTTTTTCAAAACTATAAAATCACAGCTTATAATTATCAGTATCATCTTCTGCCATCTTAGGTACCACATATATTCTCAGAAACACTACTACAAAGTTTAATTTATGTCCTTTGATGCCTTCCTGAGAACTACTTTGAGTCTTTTGATATGGAAGATTGCAGATTCTCTCTGCCTTGGTTTCTGTATTGGAAGAATGCTCTGTGCAACTTACACTGGAGAGGGAATAAATTTATTTGCCATATTGCCACTAGAGCAGCTGTGTCCTGTGACTCAGAAAACTGAACATGTTATTGAATGTTGATGATTGCACAGAGATAGAGAAAAATACATATTCATGTATCTGAAAAGCAATGCCTGATGTTAAGCAGTGAACTATCCAAAATACAGAACAGAAAGCAGGGATCACAGGAAAGAGTATTGTAATGGGTGACTTTATTGAAATAAGATTATTTGTAAGAAACACTACTTACAGTAATTTAGGAGCCCCTCAGTCATTGTTTCACTATATTCTATAATATTCAAAGTGTAAGTAATACAACAATGGAATTATCCTATTTCCTCAGTAACAAATCTGCTCAGGCTCTCTTGGTGCCCCTGTATATCTGTTGAATATAGCAGTTGACACATTTAAAATTAAAACCATTTTTTTTAAAGGTGTAAAGTGATAATGAACATCTACTCTAGATCAAACTGCACTTCTGCAGCTTTCAGGCTACACCAGCAATGATTTTTGGTCAGATTTCACATGATCTACTAATATCTGACATCTGAGCTGTCTTGAAGGCTTTTTACATGTGATAGTTCTTGGATTAGTACTCCAGTTTTGTGGACCTTCCACCAGGGATTTAGCTATGTTTGAAGTTCTCAGCAACTTTGGATTGCACCATGACAGGCTGGAGGCTGACCAGGTAAAAAGTAGCTTTGCAAAAGAGGCCTTGCTGGTTCTGGTGGAGAATGAACCAACAATGTGGCAAAGCAAGCAAACATCCTGAGCTGCATTAGGAAAAGCACAGCCAGCAGGTAAAGGGAGATGATCCTTCCCCTCTGTTCAGCACTGGTGAGGCCACACCTGCAGTGCTGTTTCCAGTTCTGGGCTCCCCAGTACAAGAGAGACGTGGCCATACTGGAGAAAGTCCTGTGAAGGACAAGGAATATGATGAAAGGACCAGAACACCTCTCCTATGAGGAAAGGCTGACAGAGCTGGGACTGTTCAACCTAGAGGAAAGAAGGCTCAGGGGAATCTCATCAGTGTACATAAATACCTGAGTGGAGGGAACAAAGAGAATGCAGCCAGGCTCTTCCCACTGGTGCCCAGTGACAGGACAAGGAGCAATGGGCACAAACAGGAAATTCCACTTAAATATAATAACGTATTTATTTTTAACTGTGCAGGTGTTCAAACATTGCAACAGGTTGCCTAGTGTTTGTGGATTCTCGGTTGTTGGAGCTGTTCACAGACTGGCTGGACACAGTCCTGAGCAACTTTCTCTTGAAAACTAATTCCCTTCCCATCTCAATATTGCTGTATTTTAAACTACAGGCACAAGTTAACATACAGGGATTCTGCACCCCCACTTGCAGAGGGCTCCATGCAGGCATTTTCTCTGATTCAGCAGAAGATCAGAGAGCAAAATATCTGTCATGTGCAATATCTAGAATTCAAAATCCCCAGTTTTACAGTAAGCTACACTTTATTAAGCATTTTCTAAAGTATTCAGAAAGAAGGAAAAACATACAATTGGAAAACATAGCAGACCCCTTCTCTAATAAATGCCATTCCATTCCACAATGTCGCCTGCATTTTCTAAAGATTTTTGACACAAGTTAAAGACCTATATTAATAAACACAGTAAGTAATCTTTGTGTGATGTGTGGCAAATTCTGTCATGGTTTAGAAACCCTCAGGAGCTGATGAGAGTCATGAAAATATATCCCAGAGGATTCATATATTTTCCTCAAGCAGTTTTCCTAAAAGATTAAAGCAGTATTTGAGAAGCTTACAGAATCACAGAAAAGCAGCAAATGGATTTCAGCCACTAATAGATCTGGCAACACAGAACTAATATGAACACTATCATTCTACCTCCCTCAATACTATGCCATAGCTATTAATGGTGCCATAGCTATTAATCCATCAGAACTTCTGCTATAAACCAGCATTTTCAGTGGTGATAAAATACAGTCTTTTCCTGAGCCTTAGACACCTCATCCCAGATGTCAAGATTTTATTAAATCATCTTCCTGTAGAGGAAAAAAAAAAAAAAAAAAAAAAAAAGATACTCCCCAGCAATAATTAAAGTTTCTTTTAAGTCATAAACACCCTTTTATTCCACTTTGAGGAAATATTTCATTCAGAATAAACAGAAAGGGGGACTAAAAAACATTTAATATTTATCAAAAGCGTGGAATAGTAATACTTTAAAATCTAAGGTGATTTCTCCCATGTACTTGATCACTACACCTCAGTCTTGACTTGGAGTTTTAAAGATATCCTTTGGCTCTTTTGCTATGCCCAAGTAATACTAGTCCAATAGCTAAAATACAAACCTTGGAAAACAAACAAACAAACAAAACAACAACAACAACAACAAACCACAACACAAAAACATGCATCTTCTGAAATATACAATCAGCAATTGAAAAGTTTAAAATAATTCAGACCCAAATGATGTGACAGTTACTGAAAACTCACAGGCATCAACAGAAAAGAATTCCACTAGAAAAGGCAGTTAAAACCTGCCAGATTTGGTCCACAGAGGTTTTTAAGATACGTACAAAGCTCTGCAAGTACATATTTACACAAATGATCAGAGTATGGTCTTTTGGGTAAATAATAATTAATTATAAACTCTCTGAGGGACTAATTCTATTTCTTGCATTCTGCACTCTACATTAAATATATGTTAAAACACCAAGTAAACACACTTGTCAGAAAGATCACAACATCAGCCAGTATGGTGTTTTTTTTTTTTTTTTTTTTTTTTTTTTTTTTTTTTTGACCTGTGTATTTGATTAACTCAAAGTAGTGACTTTATCTGAAAATCTTCATGGAGAAAAATGCAAGCAGTGTTGTGTCTGAGCAGAACACAGATTAGAACACAGATTATTTGAGGTTTCTGGTTTTCAAGAACTAAATTTAATTGCCAAAGGTTAGGATTAAAGAAATGCTAGAATTTTAAACAGTATCAGAAAATGGGTGTGACCCCACACTTTCAACTAAAAGACTCAAGACTATGCACTCAGCTTGACATGCTAGAGATATCTCCTAGGCCTATGATACCCCACAAAGCAGTTCTTTCACACTGTTTCAGCCAAGTCAGACTGCAAATCTTTCTCTTTTAAGTACATTTTTATTTATGTAAGACTTTTAATTCAGACAGCATATCTTTCTGCTTTCTCAGTGCTCTACTTGACTTTCAGTGGAATAGCTAAGATTATCTTTGGAAATCCAGCTGGGTGAATAGGAAAACTAAGCTGGCAGTAGTCATTCACAAACCTAATAAGAATTTCCCAAACAGTTCCTGAGCAAACAGTTGTCATCCTGGTGCTGCTTCTGTTGTCTTGTAAACAGAAGTTTTAAGTGACTTCGACCAACTGTTTGTAAGTTAGCAACTGCTTTATTTTAGGTCAATGGTTTTACCAACAGCTGCTCCACTGTAAAATTTCCCATTTACTGTAGATTACAAGGGGAAAAATTATAATAAAGAAGGTGAGAATGACACTCCAGTACCTGAGAGCAGTTAAATGCAATGGCAAAGAACCCAGCAGAGTGTCCCAGGGAAAGCAAATGATTTAACTGCTTGGCTGCCTACCTCATTACATGAAGAAATATGCTTTTGCAAGTTTTGCCTTCATCATGTGCTATGTGGAATAGCAAATCCCAGAGTTTCATACAGCAGCTGTTACTATAAATTTACCAAGTATATATACTCTTCATCCTCCTCTGTACTCCCCCCTTATCCCCCCCCCCCCCTTTTTTTTTTTTAATTTCCTTAATCAGGCATCAGCAAAACAGGCATGATTGAATCTGTTTTCTAGCTTTTCCATTACTTATTTATGTATGTCTCCTCTGGGGCTACAGAAGATGGTGGGAGATGTGGGAGAGATTTTGCACATTGCTGTTTCAAGATAGTACTAGTATAAATGGCATTGATATAGCAAAGTATCTTCCCACAGGCACTAATTAAAAAGCCATAAGCTCACATGAGAAGTGTTTGCTTCTATGTCTTTCCTTCAGTGCTCAATGCACTGAAGTTTTTCTCTTTTTTCTCCCTGATTACAGCTACACATTAAAACCTGAGACAATATGAAGGTAGGAGAGAGAAATTTTTAGTACAACCCAGAAAACAAATCTCTCTGTTGTTGCTCTCCTGTGCACACTTTTGTATAATGAGTTATAGCGAAAAATATTCTGACTTATTTTTAGAAATCTAGCTATGCAAGAGCTGATTATTGACAGAAGCATGGGTTCTGAAAACAGATTACTGACTTGACTGCCAGTTTGTTTGTGATGCAATATTAATATTTGGCTATTTTCTGTAAACTGTTAACTCTTTTAGAGTTATCACATTCCCATCACTATCAGAGACTGGTATTATAACGACAAATCATGTATTTTTATGTGAACAGAAAAGGTTAGCCAGATTAAATTCTGACAGTAGAGCAAAAGCAAAATCAGTACAAGCAAATTGAGATGGTTCACTTTACTTGTAAATAAGATGGAGACAGCTGACAGAAAAGAAAATAGGAACAAACAAATGAGACCTCAGAAGCCATAGTCTTTTTTTTTTTTACCGAGAAAGGAATGGGGAAAAAGTGAGAAGAGAGGGCATTTCATTTTTATATAGTCCTATCAGTAGCTAGCTCCTCCAGTGATTTCAAATTGCCTATTGTCTCTTTGTTTATAAACCTTGCCACCAGGTAAAGACATCAAATGCAGAAACCCCAGTTCAGAGGTAAACTCCTCAGTTCCTAACACAGGAGAAAAACAGGTTTTATTACTGAGGAACCAAGGACCTTCTCCT
Source organism: Anas acuta (assembly GCF_963932015.1). Classification (NCBI taxonomy): domain Eukaryota; kingdom Metazoa; phylum Chordata; class Aves; order Anseriformes; family Anatidae; genus Anas; species Anas acuta. Next base: position 47,466,494 of record NC_088981.1, on the reverse strand, counting down.
TGCCTTCTTGATGAAAGAGATGGGTAAAGAGTCTAAGCTTAAGGACTGAGCCATAGCCTATAACTCTGCTTTCTACATATCAGTAAGTCTCCTTGGTCTCCATCTCTCAGAAACAATGTAACTAAATTCAATGAAGTGGATTTAATTAATTGATTAACTTTTAGATGAGACTTAAAACAGGAAAGGAACTCTTGCTCATTATTTGTAATGAGATGTCCTATTCTGTTCTTCATAAAAAATAAGCTTTATTCCTATGAGTGGACTTAGCAATGTCAGACTTTTAAAGGGTTAGGTTTTGGTAGAACTTTACTGAGCAAGATGGAGCTCAAGAGTCAACAAACATACTAGAAAAGTGGGGTCAGCTGGCCTGTACCAATTTCCTGATCTTCTGCGTATTGGGCCCATGTTAGGAATTTTAAAGCCCATTCTGGGATATCTACCCTACACTGCTATTGGTGGTGAAGAGGTGTACCATCTGGTTAGGACTTCCGTCCTTTAACCCATAATGGATTTCAAATATTTGAATTTTTAAGTCTTTCTCTCTCGGTGTATGCTTGTATAGACACACAGATACCCACAGTGTAAAACATTTTATTTTCCTTTAGAAATAAAAGCACTGGATAAATGCAAATATTGGGTAAGTTCATTGTTAAGTATTTTATTGCTATTTGCCAGACAGAAAAAAAAAAAAAAAAGTGTTCTTAGATAGAATCATAATATCATAGAATATCCTGAGTTGGAAGGGACCCTTAAGGATCATCAAGTCCAACTCTTGACACCGCGCAGGTCTACCCAAAAGTTCAGACCATGTGACTAAGTGCACAGTCCAATCTCTTCTTAAATTCAGACAGGCTCGGTGCAGTGACCACTTCCCTGGGGAGCCTGTTCCAGTGTGCAACCACCCTCTCTGTGAAGAACCCCCTCCTGATGTCAAGCCTAAATTTCCCCTGCCTCAGCTTAACCCCGTTCCCGCGGGTCCTGTCACTGGTGTTAATGGAGAAAAGGTCTCCTGCCTCTCGACACCCCCTTACGAGGAAGTTGTAGACTGCGATGAGGTCTCCCCTCAGCCTCCTCTCTTCCAGGCTGAACAGGCCCAGTGCCCTCAGCCGTTCCTCGTACGTCTTCCCCTCCAGGCCTTTCACCATCTTCGTAGCCCTCCTCTGGACACTCTCCAACAGTTTCACGTCCTTTTTATACTGTGGTGCCCAGATACATAGATAGAATATGCCCTTAGATACCTAAATCATGAATGGAAGAAATAAAAGATCCTGATGGACAGAAGAGCAGAACTGGTAACACAGAAGGAACAGAGCTAACTTTGGCATTATGGTTGTTTATCTCTTGAGGGAAACCATATGCTCTGAAAGTGATAGGCTTGGTCTGGAGGAGGAAGATAGATACAGAAAGATTACAATACCCTTAACAGATATATTTTGCAGTGGGATTTACTATGTCTTTATGAAGTGTTTTACAGCTGACCCTTCAGCACTGAGGCTGAGGACAATGCTGGCATGAGTCACCAGGGTTAGGAAGCTCAGCTATAACCACCACTGTGGGACAAAGTCCTGCTCTCCTCTGTAATCCATGAGGAACATTTTACTGGCAAACAACAGGCTAGAAAATTAAAATGAATTCCCAAGTCCAAGTGTAGACAGGTGGCAACTTCAAATCTAGGAAGCTAAATTACCATTTTTGTAAATCTCTTTGCATAATTAATGCCAGATTTACTTTTCTCACAAGAGAAATTTTCAACTCCATTCTTGTTACTGGCACCTGAACTGAAAACACTGTGTAACAAACAGGTCAATTTAACCAGCGGGGGCTGTTCTTAACTGTTTCTACAGATTTCTTGCTACAACAGTCACAGAAGTAGTAAGCTGTAGCTTGTGGCTTTATTATGGTGCTGAGCAAGAACTGCAACAAATATTATTATTTTCTGAACCCTATTAGAAGGATACAAAATACAAAATAATGGTTAAATATTTCTACCATAATACAAAGGCAGAAAAGTGTCCCTTCACCCAGAATGGTTTCTAAAGGTGGTGAACAGGAGAGTAAAACTTCTGAAGACTAATTTTTCACAGCAGATTAGTTTTCCCTTCACTTTTATGGACAAGGACATGGTATAACTTCACTCAAGTCAATTAATACAGGTCTGAAGTTTTACTGTAACGTAAAATAGGTGCGAGTGATAGAGAATAAGGCCCTCGGTATTTCATGAACTTTCAAAGCTTTAAATATGTCTGCATTCAGTTACTAAAAACTAGACTGAATGTATTGTGCTAATATTTTTACACTACTTAGTTAATTAACCATGATGGAATACCATATATTTATGTATACATAAAAAGTCCGTGTACAGAAGCACTATGTTTTAAAGCCAAAAAGAAATGTAAAATAATCTGATAAAATAAAAGAGAGACCAATGTTCTTGTTTATTAAACAACCCTATAAACAGGTTGCAAGTCTCTATAACAATGTTCCCCAGCACCCCACAGTGATACTGGTGCCTGATGAAAGCCCTTGGCCAGTGGGACTTCCTGCAGGTACAACTTGCACTGCACTGATCTCGTCTACATCACAGTAAAAACAGACTGTAACTGTAAAATCCTTTGTAATACTTTAGTTGAAGATAAATAAAGTGCTCATTTAAATCTGATTTGCTTATTGACTGCTATTTGTTCAAAAGAGACCATCCTGAAATGATTCTCTCCAAATACTCCTAAGGTAAAATTTTGCTGTGATGAAGACATGGAGATCTTGGTGACAAAGATCAAGAGATCTCTTCCCACATGATCTTCAGGATTTCACATGCCCATTAAACACTCTTCTTGACACACACACAAATTCATCTGTGTTTGCAATGTCCTTCCCTTTTTGAGTTTTGCTTGTGAAGTAAGAGCAGGAGGATAGACAAGGAGTTTCTACTGGTACTCACATTCTTCTTCTCACATGGAAATTTATCACCTAGCAAATTAATCAAAATTTTAGCAACATACCTAAGGCTGACATAAAGTTCTAGTAGACCATAGAATAACTACTTTTTCCACCTTTGTGCTTCCAATTTTTATGCAAACATGAGATTCCTTGTTAATAGGTGTGTTGCCCGCTGCTGAAGTTTAGATGCATATGGAGTACAGCTATGAAAGAATTGAAACTAGGTAAAAAAAAATCCTTGTAATTTCATCTTAAATTTTGGAGACATACTTAATGTAAGTAGGTGATCTTACTCCAGGCATTTCCATGCAAAAGACAGTACCGAAGTGTCAATAGATAAAGTTCAGATTCCATAAATATGAAAGTGTTTTAAGATAAAGCACATAAAAAAATACATAACAGCAAGAATGAATAAAAAAAATGCTTTCCTCTTCCCTCTTTACTATATTTTATTTAGAGGAGAACTATGTTTTTTTATATCATTCCACTAGATTTTGCAGCCATATGGTCAAATGGAGAACACAGTGACTAAGTGATAGACTTCCAGCCTCAACAATCTGCATTTGAAAAGGAGTAGATCCATATGTTTTTCTCCTTTGTGTGTATGTGTGTGTGTGTGTGTGTGTCCTATACCAGTTGCTACACTTGTCTTTTTTGCATAAGATACGCATTTGGGGGAGCACTTTGTACACAGAGCCAGTTGAAATTCCTGGCAGTACAGAAAGGTCAGACTCTACCTATTAAAAAGAGACTATCCCAAATGTTAACCTACTGCCTTAGCTTTCACTGACAGCTTTTGAATTCATGAACGTATCACAACTTAAGAATATTTATGTATAATCAAAGTACATGTAGACCAGTAAGTCTAATACAAATTGTTTTTTTGTAAGCTGGATACATCAATTCACCATAAACTAGTGCCAAGATCATTGCAGTCTAGATTTTTTTTTTATAGGTCTGGTTTCTGAAACTGCTGACTTGTAATGTCAGAAATGTGCAGCAGTGTGAAGCAAGCCTCAATGACATAGAGGATTTGTGATTTTTTCTTTATTTCTGTCTCTATATGACTTAAAATCCTGACAAAGACCAAGTCCTGGCCCTGCTGTTTCTATTGACCATCTCCTTTCTTTAGCTGATAGACCAATAAATACAGGGTCCATCTTTTTTTCTAGTTGTTAGTTGTTCTATGAATTATACCATACTATTTTATTTTATTTTATTTTATTTTATTTTATTTTATTTTATTTTATTTTATTTTATTTTATTTTATTTTATTTTATTTTATTTTATTTTATTTTGTTTTGTTTTATTTTATTTTATATTTTATTTTATACAGGAAATCCTTTCTGCAAAGTAAAAATACCAGACAAGAGGCGAGGCTGTTCATACAATATGCTCTAATAAATGAACTGCATCACTCCTAATTCACTTGATCATAGATGGGTTTAAAAGTTTGGCATAATCAGTAATTTATTATTTGAAGGAGACTCTTTAAAGAGGAGGGAGAAGACAGTACTCAGTTACATTTATACTTATTTGTTTATTGTTTATGGGTCTCACATAAGCTTATTACTGTAAAGGGAATAAAATCAGGCACAGATTTAGCTCACTAGCCACGCTAACCCTTCTTTTTTGAGAGAAGCCCCCAATTCAATTTCTCGCTGGAATGGGTTTTTCACAAATAAGGATAATCCTTCATTTACTGTTTACACACTTGGTTACCTTTTAGCATTCTTCCCTGTCATATCAAGTTCTAAAATTTTATTTAAAATTGCCAGAATTCATTTAAGCATTAGCTGGTTTTATTATAGTTATGGACGAGCTGGCATTCAACAAATTTAGCATTAGCAAAGAATAGTAGTGATTTTATCAGAATATAACAGGACCCATACTCAATTTTTACCTTCATTTTCTTGTGACGTGTTACTGTTCATGCAGAAAAATAGCCAGACAGTACAAAATTAGTATCTGTATTGGCAAAAATAAAATCATTTCTTTTTGACTGCCCCCTCTTCCTCCTTCTCCTTTTGCCTAAGACAGACACACATACTCTCAGGCCCCCGACATCATTTTATCAGAGTGTACATGGTAAAACAGAGGGTAGATAACTCCATGGCCTCTCTGAAGTATACAGAAAGATTCTGCTCACTTCGAACTATGAGATGCAAAAATATCAGATATATTTTAAATAAGAAAGTGACAACATGTCAATTCTCTTTAATGTAATTTACTGTTGTGGTTTTGTCTGGGAGAGAGTTAATTTTCTTTGTAGAGACTGGTATGATGCTGTGTTTTCCATTTTTGCTGAAAATAGTGATGATAACCCCTCAATGTTTCAGCTGTTGCACGGCCATGTTCACACAGAGCCCAGGACTCTTCTGCCAGCGAGGAGGCTGGGGGTGCACCAGGAGCTGGGGGGGACACAGCCAGGACAGCCTAGGCTGGCCAGAGGGATGTCCCATGCCAGGGGGCACCATGCTCAACAATAACAGCTGGGGCAAAGGAGGAGGAAGGGGGAATTTGGGGAGTGATTACATTTGTCCTCCTGAGGACAGTGTGCTGAGCCCTGCTGGCCTGGGAGCAGCTGAACCCCTGCCTGCTGATGGGAAGCAGCGAGTGGATCCCTTGTTTAGTTTGCTTGTGCGCCTGGCTATTGCTTTACCTGGTGAACTGTCCTCCTCTCAACCCATGAGTTCTCACACTTTTACCTTTCTGATTCTCTCCCCCATCCCTGCTGGGAACAGTGAGCAAGTGGCTGGGCAGTGCTGAGCTGCCTGATGAGGCTAAACCTCAACATTTACAAATTGAGAGGTACTAGAAGGAAGCAACAGCAAAACAGAAATTTGAATCAAATTGAAGGAAGTTTTTCATCAGGGAAAAAATACTTTAAATAAAACCAGGCTTTTTTTAAAAAAAAAAGCATAAGGGAACCTTAGTCCAGCTAGTTGATTCTACTTGAAGTAAAAACAAACAAACAAACAAAAAACTACAATTTCTAATTTCCTCTTTAAATCATCACTTTGCCAAAATGCCAATGTCAGCAATCTTAACCTTCATCACCGGACCTGAGTTTTAGGAAACAGCTTTTTACGTTAGCAAAAATTCAGTACTGAGAACTGAAGCTGACAGCAGAATTAAACGTGCAACCTGCTAGCTCCCATTTCTGAAGACAGCTTAGAACTTGAAAAGCCTGGTCCTGCATTGCTCATAATTAGGTTAGCCACATGGGCAGGGTAAAAACAGGTCTAACTTACAATAGCATTAACTGAATAATTATGAATGCATGTTAAGGAACAGCTATCGTAAGGTCAAGACCTACAGGCAAATTAAGGGAAAAATGTGTCTCTTGACATTATTCCAACAGCCCGAGAGTGAGGCAACTTTAATTTTTAAATCCATCTTCGATCTATAATCCTCTACATCACCATCAAGAATTTATGCCTTTTTTTTCTGACATTGTCTTATATCAGAAACACTTGTATTACACCAAATAATGGCAAATAGGTTGCTTAAAATACTAGTCAAAAGGTGAGACTCTAGAAGATAAAATATAACTAATAATATAATAAATAATTATATAACTAATAATATTGCACAATAGAAGTACATTTGCTTACATGAATTCTGGATTTTGTATGTTTTTCCTTTTAAGAATTTCTAATACTGTACAAAATGATGAAGCATTTAAATATTCTTCCTTATTAGTCCAGGATAAATACAACCCTCAACTTTTCATTTTACAATTGACTAAGCTGATTTATATCCTATAAAGCAGATGATACACAAAATTTTACCTTCTGATGGCATCTGACTGTATTATTTTAAATCCATTTGACTTCAAGCCAAAATTAGACTCATGCAGGTAACCAGGCAGTCTGTCAGTTTGGTGTTTGTTTTTACAGTATAGTATGAATTTTCTTCTAACCATATTTAGAAAGAGCTTGGAGGTTTTTGATCTGAGCTAAAGTAAATACATCTACAAATACAGAAAAGATTGAATATTCAAACAAAAGTATTCTCCCACTGTCAAGCACCATATAAAACACCAGGTAAGTCTTGGGTTAAAAACAATCTTTCCTATTTGCCTGAGTTGTTAGTTGAAAAGCAAGCAAGCAATTAGAAATGACTGAAATGAAAAACCTAACTTCAGGGGAATTAATTTCTTCCGTCTGAAACTAAACTTTTAAAATTATGCAAGTCAAAATATGCAGACAGAATATTAACACCTAAGAACATTTGCTAAGAACATACGCTAGGAAGTATTGTTTACATGAAGTCAGTACAAAACTGTACATCCTCTTAGCTGTAAAGGTGTTAGTGTGTTAGCAGATAGCCAAACCACAACCTAAGGGTGGACCAACATATCTAATATATAGTACGACATAGTATGTTATGACATACTATCACTGTTATGGCATAACATGACATACTTCAGGGAAGTATTTTTTGAAATTTTGAGAACATGTCCTACCATCTATGTCATCTATATTGGTAATAGACAAAAAACACCACCCGTGGTTAGTATGATTTTTGCTTTCAAAATTATGGATGTTACTCTCAGCAACACTCCTGTATCAAGATGAGACGTTTTCAGCTGGCAGGCTACACGCAGAGTTAGACAGAAGAAAGCCAGCAAAAACCTCTCTTTATGCTCTTTACTGAAAGGTTAAAAGATGGGTGAAAATGTAGTACCTTATTCTCAAACAGGAAACTTCTGCTTAGCTGAGCTGGCTTTTTTGACAACACAAATCAGATCATAACAGCTGATGAGCATATGTAGATCAAATCTAAGTCAAAATAGCACTCCTACTCTTTTAGCTCATCTTTTATGACACTACACACAGCTATCTCAACCAGAAAGACAGACTTTCCCAGACTACCCAAAAGCCTGTTCCAGTATCACCATTAGTGGATGCAGCAATAAGGAAAGTTAGTATCAGGTGAGTGGTACAGATATGCAAGTTTAGGAACGGCTGACTTGTAGTTTTAAGTATCAGTAAAACTAAAAAGGCAAAGCCTGAACAGGGGGTATGGGTTATACCTTAAGCAAGCCCATAATTGTGATGCCTACAACAGTTGTTATGAAATTTACATTAGTGCCTACAATCTTTAAACTTACATCAGTGCCAGGAATGTCGCCATGTGCTGGGAACTGTCATTATAGTTGCAGTTAGCATTTTGTCCCAATGCAGCGAGTTTAAATGTCAGTATATACAAACAACATAAGGCTTAGAGATTCAGGTATGTAACACTCTTGGCTGAACAGTTTTCAATGTTAAAAAAAAAAAAAAAAAGAGAGAGAGAGAGAGGGAGAGACAGAGATCTCAGTAAGTACAGTTTGTTCTCTGATTGTCTTACAAGATGCAGCCAGAAATGAAAATGTTTCCCTATTTTTTTCCCCACAGATCTAATGCGGTCAGATATTTTATCAAGTCCATTATATTCCATCACTACTAGCTTGAGAACTTGTCATAAACTCACTCCATGCATCTATGTCCAAAATTTGTTCCAACTATGCTGGCATCATTAAAACAATACAGCAGTCTTAGGATGTCTGCAGTTGAACATGTAGTTAAAAAAAAAGCCCACTTATTCCAGGACAAATAATTCTCAAGTGTAACTGTTAGAATCTGTTTAGAGGTAGCTGCGCCCACTCTAGAAAGTAGATCACTTTGCCTATAAAAAAGTAAGCAACTCCTTCTCAGCCAAGGTATTTTCACTTGTCTGAAAAGTCTATGTGCCCCATCTTGACAAAAACATGCTATTTCGCTTAAATTGATAGTATTACACCATTAGACTGATAAAATATTTCTCTACAAATCACTCCATAATACATGTTTCATAGTTACTATAGAGCCCCTACAATTTTCTTCCTGCTTTTCACAAAACCAGTTACACCATTAAGAGTTATACAATAATAAACTCATGCTCAGAACTCTTGCCAAAGATCAGATTCTCCAAATAAAATCTAGGAAACCTACAGATTTTCATGTAAGATTTTTCTTTGTGTAGTTAAAAATGGAAGGAAAAAAAAAAAAAAAGAAAAAGAACACTACCCTCCCAATACAATGACTTCAAAAAAAAAATCATATAAAGATTTGCTATAGCTCTATCAAAAAACAAACAAACAAACAAACAAAAAAACCTTTTATATCCAAGTTATACCACCAAATTCAACTGGACTCTTTTCCACCTAAGAAGCAAGCTGAACAAAAGATGATATCCTCGCTTCTCTTAAGTAAATGTTGTCTTTTGTGCAGCTGATTACAACAGAAAAACATATAAGAATTCTAACAGTTTAAATGTAGATTACTAACTGGTCCACATCACATGTCTCTAAGAACTTATTACCACATTAAGAAAATTTCTCTGAGAAGAAGGGGGAAATTTTCCTTAGTACACTGCATACTTCCATCAGCATGGTTCATTCAAAATAACTGTGATGGTTGTGGTTGCATCTTTTTAGCAATGTTTTACAAGTATTTAGCTCTGAGGAAAGTTTTAACAAGTTAGACTTTAATGACTTCAGATCACAACTCTATTCAATCAAGTATAATCAATATAACTTCAAATTAGCTGATTTACTAGCTTCAAAAGTCTAACTTCCTACTTAGATTATGTTTAAGTACCCTAAACCCTTTTTTATTACCTAATTCAGTCCAAAACAAAGGAAAAACAAACAAACAAACAAACAAAAACCCTCTTACATAAGGAAGAAATGTAAAGGTTTGGCAGGGTTTCTCATAAAATGAGCTAGAATAGAGATTTGTTTATAGTAGAGGTAAACAGTTACTTTAATGTTTTTAATTAATCATCATAATTATCAATAATTAATATCAAAATATAATTAATCATAATTTAGAAATTACAGCAGCTTCTTAAAGGAAATGAAGGCACATGTTTAAGAAAACAGTTTGGTGTTTGCTACTTCTGCTACTGCAGTCTCTTAAGAAAATGTGGTTATTTTTATTTCCTGAGCCAGTTGGTGAATCAGATGCTCCATCATCTTAAAAATTAGGATAAATTACTGACCCTTTAGAATTGTTTAATATTCATCATTATGAAAAATGTTGAAATAATCTAGTGTAAGCAAAATCTCTCTGTACCCACAGCTATCTAAGGAATAATACTGAGAAGACAGAAGTTTGGCTCTACTTTAATAAAGAAAGCAAATTAAGAGCATTATGCACTGGGACATCTGAATCTCAGTGGCAGCTGCCATATTAAAAAATAAAACAAAACAAACAAAAAAGAACTATCATTGTGCAAGTACTATGTTTTTCTCCTGCAATAAATTCCAGGAAGCTATCCCCAGCACATTATGGTCTTACTGAGTAGAAACAGAAGGGGGGACTGTGAAGGATTCACCTACACATACAGTGTAAGGTGTCAACAGAATAAATACAGCTCTAATGTTTTAAATGCTGATGCGTCCATCAGCTGGTATTGAAAAACACTAATTATATCTCCTTTCAACATAAAAAGAGACAAAATTTGAGAGGGGGTCCTTTGTTGGGGAAGGAGTTACTGTATGCAAAAAAATGGCAGTCTTTACACATTGCTAAGACAATGATGGCAGAGCTGCTAACAATCAATATGGTAAAAAGATAAAGATGTAGCCTAAAGATAACCTAGATCACCAGGATAGAAAGAGAGCAATTTCTCTTCCAGTTACATTTCTGCCCTCAAAAACAGCCCCCCAAAACAGCCCAAACTGAAGCTGAATACAGCATATAACATCTCGTGGCACACACATACCCCGCTCCCAGATACCAGATAAATAAATAAATAATAGAAATAGCCTATGACCTATACAAGAATGAAAGAGATAATGTCCACAATCTGCCCTGCATGTATACATGATCCTGTGCCACCTAATGGTACATGCTCTAAATTTTTAGAGATTTCAGCAGGAGTTATGAACTACAGGTCCTATTTATGAAAGGATCCTTGATTACAAATCTGAGAATGGGCAATTTTACACACAAGCAATTCAAATGCAACAAATACTTTGGACAAAAAAAGCCTTAACTCCAAGCCTGGTATTTTTCACTAGTCATAGGTTTTCTGTGATATACTGAAATATGTTTTTGGGGTCACCTCACCATCCTGTACAAATCGCTGAAGAGAGGGTATAAAGACAACAAAGACAGGTTCTTTTCAGAGGTGTCCAGTGACAGTACAAGAGGCAATGGGCACAAACTGAAACATAGGACGTGCTGTCTGAGCATAAGGCAAAACCTTTTCTACTGTGCAGGTGACAGAGCACTGGCACAGGTTGCCCAGAGAAGCTGCGGGGTGTCTTCTTTGGAGATCTTCAGAAGCCACCCGGACATGGGCCTGGGCAGCCTGCCCTGGGTGGCCCTGTTTGAGTAGCAGGTTGGCCCAGGTCTCCTCCAGAGGCCCCTGCCAACACCAGCCAGACCGTGGTTCTGAAATACTAGCAACTGTGAATATAGCCAGACTGAACTGATCACCATCTGTATTCCTAGGCACGCATCTGTCTTCCCCAGCCAGCAGGGTTCATTAGATATTTGATTCAAATACTCATGGAAAAATGTAATCTGAAAGTAAATTTTTAACTGGTTTCCTTTTCATTTATGACTGTTGTCACCCGCACTAGAGAAACCCACTTTAGTCTCCACATTAAAGGGCAGTTTTATTTCACAGCATGGCTTGAAGTGGTACATAACACTGAAATTATTTTCCCTCTTTCCTATAATTGGTATTTTTTTCCATCTTTTAAGACACTTTATAATGTGCAATCTCACTAAAAACACATACCACAATAAGTTGGTAAATACTATAAATCATGCATAGACACCTTAGTTCTTCTAACAGAATTAAAGTGAAAATGTACTTTCTTATCCTATTAAAATGAAAGAAAGACCTGTATGTTATTTTTCCCAAGCAGAAGCAATACTGTTTTGCAAAGTTTACTTTGCATCAAATAATTGTTGTTCCTGTCTTTGTGAATGGATGGAATGACTGTTTTCATAAATTAAGTATGCTTTTATTTTTATTTACTGCATATACAATAATTAAAGAATTGAAATGCAGTCTAGTGAAATCTGTTTTTAGTGGAGAGGAAAAAAAAATGTAGGAAAGGTTTTAAAATCCTTTTGTGATCACTCAGTGCTGAACTTTCCTACTGCTAATCAGTGTCACAGTATCTTAAACAGGCTCTGGGAACAGCCACCCCAAGGCACCACTGGAGCTGGATCTCTTACACACTGTGGCTATTTCCTAGTTTTGCTGTTTGTCACTATGTCAGAGAGTGGATCCATGGAAAGCAGCCATTGTCTTCCTTCCGCACAGTAAAATTGAGAGTTTTAAGAACTCTTTTGTATTGCTTCGGTGGTCTTACTTAGCTTTTATGGGGGTAGAACAAGAAGCAGGTCTCACCCTCAATCAAATATTTAAGAATATCAGTGATAGCATTATTTATTATTTTCTAGAAAAAATGCATACATATAGCCAGACAGCCACGATGACAAAATTTGTAATAATTCTTCAAATGAGAATGTGACTACTTTGGAGGACCAAATGACTGTGCTTAATCAGAATAAAGATCTCATGGAATAGATTGAGGCTGGGAGCACATTGTTTATTAAAGCAATTCCCAGTCAGAGGGGAACAGGACCATAAGTAGAGCTGCTCAAATTTGGTGTAATACAATAGCTTTCTTTGGTGTCCCTTCCTTCCTTCTGCTTGCCCCTTCCTTCCTTTTACTTTATGGGTTAATATGGCCATTATGAACTTTTTTTTTTTTTTTTTTAATGAGAAGATGTAATAGCAATAGCTCTGTAATAACAACTTTCTTCAAAGACATAAAGAAAGCAGATTTTTTTCATGTAGAAATACAGACATTTTTTCTTGTGATATTCATTATTACTAAAAGCAATGAAGACACTGGTTAAGTGACGGCTGAATCAGACTTGCAGTGTCATGTGTTCATTGTTAGGAAAGTTCCACCAGAAATTCTATGTTCTTCCTCATTAAATTTATTTAATGCTCATGTCCTGCTCCAAGTCACTGAAAGTAATAGGAGAACAATAAGGAAGAATAGATAACACAAAACCCTTTTAAGCACAAGACCTATGTATCTACAGTCAAAAATATTAAAAATATTGGTATCCTTGACCAGCTCAACTAGTGATAGATTCTCCTTTGCTATGATGGAAGAAATATCCCCTTCTGAGACAGATTTTGTTATTGGAAACTGCTCAGACTGTCAAATAAGTATGTAAGATAGAGGTTTTGTATCCACTTCAGCATGGGCCTGAACTACAGAAAATACTGCAAGACGGGATTTATTATCATAATGTAGTTCTGCACTAACAGAATAAGAAGTTTTATCATATTTAGCAGGCCTTTCTCTATCAGGTCATGAGATAAACTAGTCCACGCACAAGTACACGTGCCTGTGTGGCTGGTAGGGATAAGGCTCCAAATCAGCCTGATTTCTCTCTGGCATTCTGGCACAGCTGGGCTTGGGCTACACACCAGTGTACAACATCCGTACCTTAAGATGCTCTCTCATTCTCAAAAACTGCTAGTTCACTAGGAAAAAAAAAAAAAAAAAAAAAAGGCTTATGACTAGGTACATTGATTTAACATAGCTAACGCAAAAAGATTTTCTGAATATGTTGAAATCCTGGAAAAAACTCCATGGAAATTCTGGAAAAAGAGCTCTGAGGGCTCTTTTTGTCTGCACTTGTCTTCTCTAAACATTATTAACATCAGTGCCCAGCGGTAGTAGTTGAGATGTCAGAATTGACTTTTTTTTTCATTATTTATTCATAAAATCACTATTTAGTCATAATTATTCATAACATTTTCATTATTTCTATCATGTAGATAAAAATATGTATATGAAATGCATATAATTTCCTGTGTGTACTAGTTTTGTTGGCCAAATACAAGGGAAATGAAGCTATTTTTGTAATCACAGGTTTATTAGCAGGAACTCAATAATAAATCGTTGCTTCAAATTTATTAGTTTGACCAGGGAGCACACATTACAATGAAAACTTTTCCTATGCATAGTATTTCAATAGAAGTATTTTAATGCATATTGTTTCCAACACAGCTAAGAAGTATCGAAAACATTTTTATCCTCACAGCAAGCATGCCATTTTGGAGAGACAAATACATACTTCATCCAGTCTCAGGAATTCAATCTCATATTTAATATCTTCCCAGTCTGTGAATAAGATCAGACTTCATCACATTGCACTCCACAGGGTGGAGCTTATTTTGCAGTTAAGCTTCAAAGGTCAAATTGATTTTTTTTTCTATCCCAGCTTGGCCCTTGTCACTATCTGTCACTCCGTCACAAGAAAATGGACTATTGATGCTAAAGACTCTTCATGACTGGCAGCTCTGAAACAAAACTGTGCCAAATAGACGTCTCTATTAGTCTGTGCACCAGGCTTAAAAGAGAGTAACCAATAAAGTAGGCAGTCTCAGTTGCCCTGTAGGCTGCCCGTAACGTTACCCCAGCAGTGGTAACCATCAGTGGTGAATCAGCAGATGCACGGGCTAGATGATTTTGGAGCTGCTACTTTCCCATTTGTCTTTCAGCCAGCCTCGCTCCAATGCAGTGAGTGGTACTCCTTCCCTCCTCTGTCACTGAGCCAATTCCAGGCAAAGTATGTGATCTATAATGAGCAATGGTGAGAGGCAGTCTACTGTGGAATAGACTTTTGCAATGATATATTAAACAAAGAGATATTTAAAGTAAATTACCTACAGGAACAAAATCACCTTTACCATGGGGACTGTCCCATAAGTGAAAAGCAAATACAGAATTCTATGAAATAAACTTAAAGTCACTGCCTTTTTGTTTTATATTACTGAAAATCTCTGCTAAGCATATATTCATTAAAAAGAAAACACCCTACTTAAACAAATAGTAAAATGGTATTAGGCAGTAAAAAGTCAAAGATAATAACTGTATTAAAGGCCTTTCTCTTCCTAGGTAACATGAAAGTATCAAATTCAAAATACTTTATTTTCAGCTATCAGGACAACCACTTAAACTATGAATGACATGTTAGTCACTGAGGAACTTGATTTTTGAGCTTTTTCCTTGCCAGAGCTATGATGTACAACACAGCCTACTCTGAATGCCATGCTACTGAAATGACAAGCTTTTTACGGTGCCAGAGGAAAAAAAAAAGCTTGTTTTCATTTCCTTATTAGCTTTAAGATGAAAAGCTAAAGATAAAAGTAATATCCATAATATGGCAAAAACAAGAGTAGTTCTCTGGCAGAGATGGTTTAACAAAGGTGTTTAAAAATTGAAGCTCCCCTGAAGCACCAAGGGCAGGGACAGCAGAAGAACTGTGGGCTTCAGCCACTGAATAAAATCCATGTGTGCTTTGGTGACAGCGTGAAGAACTACCAAACACTAACAAGTCCCTGCAGTGGCAATGGCCTCACCAGAGAGCCAGTGCCTAAGCACAGAGACCCAAAGTCCATTTATGGAACTTCAATCCCGATTCTTACCTTGGCTGAATTTTGTATAGTGAAAACAGACTGAGGCAAATGTCATGGTCTTGTGTACCAGGAGTATGTCACAGAGTCAGGTACATTTAAAAAGTGTGCTTTAACTACACAGTTTGGTGTATAACAGTTTGCAAAAACAGGCTTCCCATTGCATTTTCCTTTTCATTACAGAGTTAACAATGCAAATGCTAAAAAAAAAAAAAAAAAAAAAAAAAGTCTAAATGTGACCTTTGTTTTTATTTACTTTATTTTCCTGAAAAGAGGAATACCCTATCTGAATCATGGATACTGAAATAAACTGCAGCACCATATGAATATGAAAATATTATTTTCAAAAGCTTGCAAGCAACAAAATACATGTATATAAACCAGTGTGAAGCTGATAACCAAAATTTTTGAACAATTTGGAGAAAGTTGCTAGCAGGCTTGTAGGTGGTCTACATAAGACTCCCACACTCCAGTCTATCCATACATGATTTTGTGCTTGATTAATTAGAGAAACCAGGGAGAGGTGATACTTTTGCAGTGACTGATGTTTCCTTATAATTAAATCAGTTTGGTATATATCTTCCATAAAGAATCAGGTCATGAAATGTTCATAAAACGCCAACCTAAGTGTCATCTGGAAAATTACAAATTTAATATTTAGATTGATGTCTCTGGTGAAAATAAAAATAGCGGGCTCTTTAATTTCATAGAAAAACAGTATAATAAATTTACTCTGGGCATCATATATTAAAATAATGCTATGCAAATAGGAATGACAGTTAAATAAGGTTTTAGAATAAGACTGTTTAAATGAATAAGTAATATTTTAAAATGTCAGTCAGTCAACACACCATGAAAAAAGAAAGCTCAATTTAATTAGCTTGGTCATTTGTGGCTTAGGTAGAGAAAAGAATTAGCATGTTGAGTAAGTTAAAGCTGCCCAAAGCTTTGTGTGGGTTTTACACAGGTATTCACTTTCATCTCAGTGAAAGAATTACTGTAACAAACGTTGGCTTAGATGGTGCTTTGCTGCTTATGGCACAGGAGAGCTTCTTAAGCAACTTGCTATGCTGCCTGGTAAAGGTCAGGCACAGTTTACTGAGCACTGGATAAAACATATCTTCAAAAAAAAAAACATACAGCTTTTCTGACAAATCTGTAGTATGATACACATGCTTTTTTATAGTTTACCTATGTTCACTTTATGTTGACCAACTTCTCTATAAAAGGGAAATCATAATACCAGTAAAGATGGCAATACCAGTAATGATGTAATGATTACTGGTATTACTAGTAAAGATGATGTCTTATTAGCAATTGCTGGCATAGTCCAGTTGGGACTGGACAAGCAACATAGAGAGTTTGCAGTAATACACTACCTTCTAACTTCCATAATTTTTATTTTTATTTTTAAGTACACAAAGGTCAAGTTTTGATAACATTTTCAGCCTGACTTGCTTACTGTAGACTGTGATGCACTGAAGAAAGCATAGCAGATACAAAGCACCAGCTCAGAGACTATACTTTTGCCTAGCATTAATGCAGAGAGGTTTCTACGTAGTATTGAAAAATAAATGAGGCCTGGTACATATTTCAAGCTTCCCCTGTTGGAATTACTTTCTGTCTCCCTGGAAGATGGACAGCAAGTGAGAAGAAAAAAGGTCACTGGGGCCAGGCACATACTAAATCTGCACCTAATCTTCATAAGCACAGGACTGAGGTACATTGCATGTATTTATAAAACAAACTTACTGTTGCTTAGCACATTCACTACTGTAAGTGTGTCCTTATTGCAAATATTTCACTTCTGAAAGCACTGAGGACTGCCAGCCCAAACTAATGGAACAGTGCACTTACTGTTCTATCTACCTTGCTTCACTGAATTTGAGAGGGAAGGAATGATAACATATTTTCTTTATTTTGGGGAGAAAGTAACAAGAACCTGAACTGCAAATTATTTCTGTAGACATTATTAAAAAAATGAAACAGTCAAAAATTATCATTTGACACTCTCTAAAAGATATTTCCCTTTTCTCTTTTGTACTTTCATACTGAAGTGCCTTATCAAATCTTCCAAAAGCTCTTATTTTTCTTAACCAGTCTTGAAATTAGCAAATGCTTCCACTGCAAGTTTCCAGTGACTTCCTGTTCATACCTAATGTAAAATATGCTAACAGAAAAAAATACGCAGCTGTCATTCAATAGAAATTATCAGCTTGTGCATATTTATTGACACAAATTTGCCCAAAAGAATGTAGATCTGCATACATTCCAGACAATCAGATACTACAAGTTTATTTAGAAACTTGCAATACTGGAACTTTTTATAGTAGTGGTTTTTTTTCTTTCATTTTATTTTTTTATTTTATTTTATTTTTAATAACGAAGTCATGAGGAATTCTTGGGAGACAAAAGGAAGACTACTATTTAGCAAATACTGTAAGAACTTCAAGTTTGTAAATGTATTTAAGTCTACTTAATACAAGAAACATAATGACTCCAAACCAACCATTACAGAACTGAAAGTGATAATTTCCATAAGATTGGACATGCCTAAAGAAGTCACCAAGTCTAGGAAAGGACACATGTTCTGTTCCATCCTTGAAATACACAGAGTTCAAAGACAGCTAGTGATAAAAGCAATCATTCAGCAGCAATGACTGTTTGCATTCAATCTGAACACAGTGTCACCTGTGTTTATATCGTACTGAGTATTATACCAATGGACATGTACATTAAATGCAACTTCTGAATCTTGATTTATACGTGATTTAAGCCTATACTAATCACAAATATTAATTGTGACTTTTCAGAGAAAAACAAAGGTTCTTAGATGTGTTAATTTGAAACATCACAATATGCAACACTTGTAAGCCTCTGAAATAAATTAGAGATATGCAAGTAATACAGAAATAGCACACAGGGCTTGAGAGAGTTTGTTGTTATGGGGTTTTAATTTATATATGTATAAGCATTACTACACTTTATTCTTTCAATGAGATTACAGTAGCTGGGTTTTTTAAGAGTCTCACAGTGCTATTTTGTGTCATGACATAGAAGTACTGGGCTACATCAAGAACATGAAAGTGAAATTAACCCCTTTAAACCACAGCAAAAGGTATACAGTTAAACATGTGTCACAGAAAGCTCCCCAACATCTACAGCATGGTAAGGTTCAGTCTTCCACACAAGCCTAAGCCTTTCACAGAACAAACCTGGCTGATGTACACTGTGATTTATGAGAGAGGAAGGAGTCTTATTCCCCAGTAGCACAGCCAGTGAAATTCAGCACAACAGAGAAAAGAAAAAACGAACAAACAAACAAAACACTCCAGAACTTCACACTACTGTAAATTCAAGTCAAACAACAGTGTCCCATTTTTAGATGCAAACTAAGCCTGACAGTTCTACTAACTTTGTGTCCCACCATAGTAACATTGCTCTGACTTCACATACACTGGCTGAGCTGGAGAGATTAATATTCTCAGCTGCACAGCCACTTAATTCCTCCTTGTCTCATTCCATAACGTTCACAGTCACTGGCACTGAATTCAGGTCTTTCTGTGCTCACAAACACTGATCCAGGCTTTGCATAAGCACCTATAATTCTAACCCTTAAGTATACCCTTAAGTTGTACATATTATGCATACTACCAGGCTAACCATTAGGATTTCAAATATAAAGCCAAGAATGTCTTAACAGGATTGGAGCTACAGTCTGCAATGTTTTCCTTGTGTGTACTGCAAATAGTGGAGATAAGTGAACGAAATCTTCACCAAGCTTTAAATTACAGACATAAATAGCAATAAAAGATTTCAGTAAAAATACATATATACATAGTTACATACATGCAAATGGATATATATATAATATATATAATATAATATATTATATATTATATATATAAAATATATAATTATAATATATATATATATATTATAATATATATAATTTTTATAAAGTCCAAAAAACTGAAACACCCGCTTACCCTTGCCAAAGTCAGTGTTCCTTGTTTACATACACTGCAGCGGACCCTCAGTTTCCCAGGTTTAACAGCTTGGCAGAAATTTTTGCAGAAAACATAAAAACTGTTGTAACTAGCTGCACCTGTCAGGAAGAAAAACAAACAAACAAAAACATTTGATTTATACTGAAAATCAGTATCAGGCTATAATGAAAAGTTTCTATTTAATAAGTGATAAACAAGGGGAAAAAATGTTTTTAAGGCCTGAGGACAGCATTGTGATCTTCTTATCTTCTTCCCTGGTGTATTTAGCACATTCGAGTAACTCTTGCTTCTTGATCAATACATAAAGGCAAAACCCCTAGAAAATATAGCCTAATTTGAGGTTGAGCTTATCACTGATAAGAACTAACTGTAATCTTTGGCAAGTGATGTATAAGATTAATTTCTCTCCATAATTTGCGTCTCACTTCTAATCTAGATTTGTCTAGCTGCAAGTTTGAGTCTGAATTGCATGAATATTTCCTTGGATAAAGTTTAAAATATTAGTTTGATTGATATCACAGGAAGAAAAAAATATTTAATTTAGTAAATCTAGTTTTATTTGTGGAATAACAAAAATAATTTGTTTATTTTTGCTGGCAGTGATATTGCCTAGAAAAATTTGTAAACTTCTGCCAAGTCAATTTTCAAAGAAAGTGAAATGAAACACATTCTATTTTGGGAAACTATAGAATACATGGAGAATTGTGTAAGCCTGAGGCATTGCTAATGACTGTGATTTCACTTGCAATCCTGGTCACTGTTTTGAGTAAACCACTTTGTAGGATGATTATTCTTATCCCTTAGAAAATGAAGGAAGATTCATAATGTGGTTTTAATGTAGACTAGTCATCTCCAAATTCAGACACTCAAGCTTATTATCAGAACTTGAACTGAGACCATATATATGATGTATATATCATCAGGAATAATATTTTTCAACAAGACTGATTTACTTTATTTTTACACATCCTTCACATGATAAATGTAAGTCCCTGCATTCTGCTACTGAAAATCCATAGGAATTTAATGTTTAATGTTCATAGGTGTCCAACGTTTATGTGCAACTAGTTTCCAAAAGTCAACCTCAGAGAACTGTCATCCAAAACTTTTTTTCTAAGAAAAAAGATGTAGATGTCTTCAGAGATGAACACTAATGAAGGAGCAAATTTTGTAACACATGGTTTTAACACGTATCATTTTTTTTGAGTTTTCAAAAGCATAAATGATTTTAGTAAACTGATCTATCAAGTATTTTCATTATGCTTCCCTGGGAATTATTAATTACTATAACTTAACACAAAACATAACAGAATTTCAAATGAATTTAGACTTCACAGAAAATTAGCACACATCCACCCTTTCACACATAATGTACACATGAACAACTGCAACTCAAAACAATTGAGAGCATACTTCTCAAATCAATCTATAACACAGTTCTAAGATAAAAATAGTTCAGCTAAAGATAAAGAGACATAGGCTGAACTATTCAATAATATATGGTACAATGTTGAGAGGTGACTCCAAACTAAATTTATCAAAATTTTGAACATTTGGATGTCTATTTACTCATATTTTACACAACATGCCTAACAGTAGGACCAAGAACAGTTTTACATTAGCTACAATTTGAGCTAGAATACACACACACACAAATCTAAAATACAGTTTTGAAAATGAGAAGGCATACACTGGCAAATAATTGTATTTTACTTTTGGTAATTCCTTCATGAAGGATCAGCAGGTCAAGCAACAAAACAAAAGGGCAGTAAATTTAGTATAATTTGAAGGAAGTATTTAATGACTTAAGTAAGCGAGTATGCCATTGCTACATGAGGCCCACCATAAACAAGATGCTTCCAGTCAATTACTCCTGACTTGGTTTCAGCTGCAGGCAGTGAGATGAGAGCCAAGTCTGGTATCAACAGTGCTCTACCATTGTTATGTTTTCTTGCGTGATCTTTGAGATCTAATTTGACGGCTGCTTCTTCTGTTCACATGCAGAAGCACCTATCCTGAGTAAAAATATGTGATACCACTGTTCACTGTCCTGATTCCTCCTACCTCCTGGATGGATTCCTGCTATGACTCTAATGAAATCTTTCCAGTCAAACAGAAACATCTTATTGAGTACATAAGCCCTTATGGAATAAAATATTTTGTTAATTGGGCTGATGCCTTTCCTGATCCAATCCACCATTCCCTGATGTCTTGTGTATGTCTGACATTTTATATCAAGTTTGTTTCAAGCAGAAAACTACTTGAGGCAGAAATCATACTTTCTGCCTGCTATTTGTTCTAAGTTCATTACATCTGCACCCAAAGATAAAACTGTATTATTGATAAGAGTCTGCAAAATATTCACGAGATAGTATGGCATAAATCAGCATGACTGAACACTGCAGTAAAAAAACAGCAGTCATACGAGAAGCCTAAAATGAGACATACTGATGATTTACTGTAAAGGATAAATCTTGTGCATTAGCTTCGTATTTACTCCTTGCAAAAACAGGCTACATTTACTCAATATTTATATTTCTTAGCACTTTCTTTTTTTTTTTTTTTATTTTTTCATGAATTTAAAAAGTACCCCCTATACACATCCCTGATGCACAAATTTGAAACACAACAAGAAAGAAATTTATAGCATAATGAATCAGAGCAGTTAAGCAATGCAGACGCCCAGAATAACTTTTGAAATGTCTCCTACTACCAGAGAGGCTGCCAGAGAGGCAGATCACTGCTTGAGGAATGTTCTGATATGAGGAGAAAAGAGTAAAGAAGATATTCAGCAATCTATTCACCATTTTATACACATATGCTGATCTCAGTCTCACCAAGTGCAGTTACTTTATTCAGTGTATGTCCTGAGAAGCATCACCAGGAGGAGAGACTGAATTAAATACGCAAATGTTAAAAGTTGGCACAGTGTACAACATTGATGACAAGAATTAAAACTCTTTACTGACTTATCACCGTGAGTTTTAGCAAGGCCCTTGGCTGAGACTGTATCCCCTTGAATAGTTTTTCAGAGGGGAACTGAGAGAAACAAGGACAAAGAAATCTACTTTATGCATTAGCTCTGACGTAGCAGTAGTAATAAGAATTGTAATTATGGCACCATGCCAGTAATCACTCAAATGGCTGCAGCACCAACCTTACAACCTCGTCTTTCCTCATTCAATCATGGTCTATAGGTTTTCATAAAGGTCTCCATTAATATTTTATAACATTGGTACTCAGCAAGAATGTGCAGACACAGCAAATTACAAGCTAAAAAAAAATTGGAAGTCCTTTAAGTGCTGATTCTAATACTGAAGGTGTGCGTTAGAACAATAAATAAATTAAATTATAATTAGTAGTCTGTTTGCAGTTACATACATTGGTGGATGGAGGACAACTAAAGGAAAAAGTATGGCCACTGGAAGCAAGGTCAGGGAACATGGTAGGAGTACAGAGATGCTGTTTGCCTTTGAAGGGAGAAAATTTATGCAGCCAAAACTCAATTAGAGTTGAAGCTAGCCAGTACTGTCAGGGATAGTAAAAAGGGCTTTTAAAATATGTTAACAGCAAAAGAAGGACCAGAGTAAACATTAGTTCATGGATGGTCATGATGACTCTCAAGATGATCTGCTCCATGAGCTTCCCTGGCACTGAGGTCAAACTGACAGGCCTGTAGTTTCCCGGGTCAGTCCTCTGGCCCTCCTTGTAGATGGGCGTCACGTTTGCTAGCTGCCAGTCAGCTGGGACCTCCCCCAATAGCCAGGACTGCTGATAAATGATGGATAGGGGCTTGGCCAGCTCCTCTGCCAGTTCTCTCAGTACCCTTGGGTGGATCCCATCCGGCCCCATCGACTTGTGCACATCCAAGTGCCGTAGCAGGTCACCAACCAGTTCTTCGTGGATAGTGAGGGCCACATGCTGCTCCCCATCCCATCCCCATCCCCATCTTCCACCAGCTCAGGGTACTGGGTATCCAGAGAACAACCGGTATTGCCGCTAAAGACTGAGGCGAAGAAGGCATTAAGCACCTCCGCCTTTTCCTCATCTCTTGTAACTAAGTTTCCCCCCGCATCCAGTAAAGGATGGAGATTCTCCTTAGTCCTCCTTTTTGTGTTGATGTATTTATAAAAAACATTTTCTGTTATCTTTAACGGCAGTAGCCAGATTGAGCTCCAGATGAGCTTTGGCCTTTCTAATTTTGTCCCTGCACAGCCTCGCAACATCCTTATAGTCCTCCCTACTGGCCTGCCTGTTTTCCAAGATTATAAACCCTCTTTTTTCTCCTAAGATCAAGCCACAATTCTCTGTTGAGCCAGGCTGGTCTTCTTCCCTGCTGACTCGCCTTTGGGCACGTGGGGACAGACCACTCCTGTGCCATTAATATTTCCCTCTTGAAGAGCGCCCAGCCTTCCTGGACCCCTCTGCCCTTCAGAACTGCCTCCCAAGGGACTCTACCAACCAGTGTCCTGAGCAGCTCAAAGTCAGCCCTCCAGAAGTCCAATACAGAGGTTTTACTGGTCCTCTTCCTGGCCTCGCCAAGAATAGTGAACTCCACCATTTCGTGGTCACTCTGCCCAAGACAGCTCCCGACAATCACATCCTCCACCAGTCCTTCTCTGTTTGTGAAGAGAAGGTCTAGCGGGGCACCACCCCTGGTAAGTTCACTAACCAGCTGCGTCCGGAAGCTATCTCCACGCTCTCCAGAAACCTCCTAGACTGCTTTCTCTGGGCTGTGTTGTGCTTCCAGGATATGTCAGGGAAGTTGAAGTCCCCCACGAGAACAAGCGCTGAAGATTTCGCAACTTCTGTCAGCTGCCTGTAGAACTCCTCATCCGTCTCCTCATCCTGGTTCGGCGGTCTATAACAGACCCCGACCAGGATGCTAGCCTTGTTGTCCCTGCCGATCCTAACCCAAAGGGACTCGACGTTGTCATTCCCAGCCTCGAGGTCTATAACATCGAAAGACTCTCTATTAATATAGAGAGCCACACCACCACCCCTTCTGTGCTGCCTGTCCCTTCTGAAGAGCTTATAGCCAGTCATTGCAGCACTCCAGTCATGAGACTGGTCCTACCATGTCTTCGTGATGGCAACTAAGTCATAGCCTGCCTGCTGCACGATGGCTTCCAGCTCCTCCTGTCTGTTAGTCATGCTGCGTGCATTGGTGTAGATGCACTTCAGCTGGGCCATTGCCTTATCCCCCGGCCTTGCTATTGTTCCCCCTGGCACAGCTCCAACAATCCTTTCTTCAGCCCCATGCCCCTTCTTACCTAGTTTAAAGCCCTCTCAATGAGCCCCGCCAGCCCATGGCCCAGG
Organism: Anas acuta; assembly: GCF_963932015.1. Taxonomy (NCBI): domain Eukaryota; kingdom Metazoa; phylum Chordata; class Aves; order Anseriformes; family Anatidae; genus Anas; species Anas acuta. The sequence continues at coordinate 47,441,727 of NC_088981.1, read as the reverse complement.
ATCCTTTTTCCCCTAAAAGATAGGGACCCGTCTGCGGCCATCAGGCCTGGTGCCGAGTAAAGTGCCCCATGGTCAAAAAAAACAAGATTTCTGCGTAGGCACCAGCCCCGGAGCCACGTGTTTAACAGGTGGGCTTCCGTGTCCTCTCTGTACCCCTCCCTGTCAACGTAGGGATGGACGAAAATACTACCTGCACTCCTGCTCCATCCACTAACCGTCCCAGCCCCCTAAAGTCTCTTTTGATAGCCTTCAGGCTTCTGTCATCAATGTCATCACTACCTGCCTGGACTATCACAAGAGGATAATAGTCTGAGGGGCGTACCAGGTTGGGGAGCTTCCTGGCAACGTCCCTGACCCTGGCCCCAGGGAGGCAGCAGACTTCCCTACGGGTAGGGTCAGGCCGACAAATAGGGCCCTCTGTTCGCCTAAGAAGAGAGTCTCCCACAACAATAACCCTTCTGTCTTTCTTGGTGGAGGCAGTCCTGAGGCATGGAGTCGACCTCCTCGCCCTAGGCATCCTCCTGGGAACACTTTCTACCTCTTCCTCACGCACCGGTCTCTCAAGCTCCAGGGCCTCAAACCTGTTGCGTAAGGGCACCTGGGAAGGTGGGGCTGGAAGGGGAGGGCATCGCCTGCAATATCGAGCAGGGACCTGTTTCCATTCCTCCTCAACTCCCAGATCCCCTCCCTCTGCCCAACAGCGACAGGGCAGGGGGTCCACCCCCATTTGGGGTGTCTCACCCCAGTACCTCTCCTTGAGGCCCTGCAGGGAGTTACTCCACAAGTCTATCTCCCGCTCACACTCCCTGATATCCCTCAACCTCTCCACCCCCTCCTTGAGCTCCTCCACCATGCAGACCATGTCATCCACATGCTTGCACCTCATGCACACAGTTACTCTGCCTCCCGCCGATGGCATCAACAGGCTCAGACACTCCCCGCATCCAGTGACCTGAACTGCCTCATTTTCGGACGGACAGTCGGTCTGGGTGTATACCGTCTTCCTGGAGAGAGCACCGTGCCAAGATACTACATTGTGACAAGATACTATGCAGCATGCTCTGCACAGCTGTAGCAAGGACATTTGCACCAGCCAGGAGGGTGAGGAAACCAAGCCTATGCAGCACAGACGCAGTTGTTGTAGAAAAGCACAGCTTTAATTAGTTTAGCTATGGGGTCATCATAGGCCTCTTTGCCCCACGCCTTCCAGTCAAGTGTCATGGTTCTTCCCACTTGCCTGTGTCCCCAGTGTGGGCAAAACACTGGACAACATGTGTTTGTTCATTACTTAAGAGGTCAGGTCCGTAAGACCTCCAGAATTGTCACCCTGCAGCAAAGTGAGGACTTCGGCAAAGTGTCAAAGGCCTTTCTGGCCTCGCAGAACAAACGTCAGTACCAGGGAAGTCCTGGTGTGTCTAAACCCAAGCTGTCGTGCATTCCTCCTTGGACTTCCACCCAAATACAGGAGCTTTCTGACAGTACAGTTTTTTCTCTGGATGGTCTCTCCAAACAGCATGTGGAAGGGCTACATGAGGGCTGGTAGACAGGGCAGGAGGGAGAAACAGAATTTTATGCTGCGTGGCCACTTAGATCCACCTCTGTCCAAGACCACATTGAGAAGGCTTCTGAAGACCTCCAAGAAGGGAGACCCCGCAGCCTGTCTGGGCAACCTGTGCCAGTGCTCATTCACCCACACAGTAAAGAAGTGCTTCCTGATGTTTAGATGGAATACCCTGTATTTCAGTTTGCAGCCATTGCCTCTTGTCCTGACATGCAGGAATGCACAGGGAGACACATCAAAAGGTTGTGAATGTCCCAGACCATACACCGAGTCTTCAGTCATTTCAGAGAAACACAGTGTGGCTGTTGAGGTGCCTTCTTTCATGCCTCTAAGGAGCCTTGCAAGCACATGCCTGCTCTACTAAGACCATCCATCTACACCCTGCAGATGAGCGCTGCACAGATGCTGGGAGAGGAGGGGATGATGATGATGGGTCTGCAGGGCATGCAGAGTGCCGGGAGTTTTGGAGCAGCGGCCTCGGGCAAGCCCGTGCTTCTGGAGGCACATGAGGGGTTCCTCCTTTGGCCATGAGGCCCGTGTGAATGCAGAGAGGTTACAAACACATAGCCCCCTCTGCGAGGAGAAGATGGCCACTACCAGCCCCGCCTGCTGGCACTTTAAGGTGTCAGCAAGGTGTCACCAAGCCCCTGATGATGTCATAAAGAGCTCAGCGGACTTGAGGCACTTGCACAGCCCCCACAGGCACAGTGCCTTCTGGTCCTGGCAGTGCTGGTACTCGTTGTAGTGGTGCTGCTGTTGGCACTGGTGGTGGTTGCATTGGTGCTGCTGGTACTGGTGCTACTGCTGGTGGTGGTATTGCTGCTGCTGCTGCTGGAGGTTCAGCCAGTGGCAGTGACCTGGGCCCTGCTGCTCCCCAGGGCTCAGTTCCTCTGTTGGCCGCCTGCGCCCACAAGCATCTGCCGAGCCCAGCGGTGAGGCGAGGTGGTACAGCGCCCTCTTCTTCTGAAACATGAAGAAGATCCAGCGGCTGCTACGCAGGCTGAGGAGCGATACTAGGAATGAGGTCCGGGCACCGCACATGGACTTGCAGCACCCCATGGCTGCCTGTGGCGAATCGGCCCTAGAGCAGCTACAGGCAAAGAAGGATGGCATCGCCCAGCAGGACAAGGACAACAGGTAACGGGGCAGTGCTGGGCGGGCAGGCACTCGTTGGGACATGCCTCAGCTGTGCCCCACCTCTTGTGCCTATTTTTGTGCCTGTTGGTGTCTGATCTCAAGGGCAGCTGCATGTGCTTAATACATACAAATCAGGGAAAATCAGCACATGCCCTGAGGATGGTGGCTGGGCTCATGATGCCTCCTTGCACACCCTGTGCTGTCCACAGACATCTCCCAGAACAACTGGGCGCCAGATCTGGACGTCATTTCTTTCCCCTGCAGCCCCTGTCTCTCTTTGCCAGTATCCAGTGGAACCAGCAAAAAGGGTGCCTAAGTCCACTGTGGGCCGTCAGCACCTCTGGGAGTAAAGCGTCCTTAGAGGGTTCTGTACAATAAATATAATGCAAGCCAGACTTCCAGCCAAAGATGAAATGGGTTGTAAATGCCTCATCTTGCATAGCAGCCTTGCTTTGAGAAACTGCTTGCTGGTAAACAGTAGTGTACAGGAGAAAGATAAGTAATTCTAGGAAGTGTGTGCTGCTCTTTCACAGTTTGCCGTCAATCAGGAAAGAGTGGCCAATGAAGGGCCATTATTAATGCCAATGGGCATCGTGTGCAACTGAACAAACATGTCTTCTTTCTTTCTGGGCACAGCCCTTGCGTGCAACCCGTGGGCTGCAGAGAGCAGGAAAATGAGAGAGAAGCTGCTCCATGCAGTGAGAAAGGGTCGCAAGCATCCAGCGCTGGCCATGGGGCAGGAGCTGCTGAAGCCAGACAATGTGCATCCACTCTGGAGAGAGCAGGTAGGACTCTCCAGCATGGAGGAGGCTATGGGCAAAAGGCCTGTCACCTGCCCTTGTGGTGGGTTGCTGTGTTCACGCTTGTGTTCAGTGGAGGAGCTGAGTGGGCCAGCACAAGACACCTGTTTGCTGCTACCCAGACACGTAGCTTGGGAGGCTTTGTGGGCACTCCTCTGTGTGCTCAGTGTCCACTCAGAGCGCCGTGGCCTGCCTCTCAGATTCCCCTTTGGAGAAAAAGCAAACTACCACCACCAACAACAGCAACAACAAAAGGGGGAAATTTATTTGGCTATTTCGATGCTAATAGCTACACCCGTAGAACTGTCCACTTTCTGTGGGCAGTCTAAAGCACAGTGGAGACATGATATTTGGAAATTATTAGGTCTTGTGCTGTAGAATTCAGAAAAAAATGAACTGCTAGGCATTGTCCCTGGAAAGCAGCAGAGCTCTTTAGACAGTTGTTCCCTTTTGTCTTGTTTCTTATCACTTGGAGTGATCTCCCTGGTGCATGAAAAAGAAGTATGCACCAGACGAAAAGAGCTTCCCAGCAGGAAGACAGATGCATTTTGAGCCTGTATTGAAATAGTCCTGTCTTCAAGATTCCATGAGTTTGGAGACGTGTCTGTGATAAGATTTTTGCTCAAAGCATGACGATTCAGAAAGCACTGTAGGCATCAAGAAGTTGTTTTAACTCACACTGGTTCCAAAAATATGTGGTTTTAACCTAGATGAGCCTGATGTACACTCAGAGCCTGATGTACGCTCAGAGGCTGGTAACTCTGAGTTGCCATCAGATGAAGAAGAAGCTGTCCAGCATAGTAGCGAAAGCTCTGGGAGCAAGGTATGTGAAAGCAAGGGCTTTAAATCAGCATCTTTATTTTTGGTGTATATTATGCGCTAGTGTAAAATGAGACTTTTCTGTGAATAATGCCAAATTCAGAGTTGTGTAGATGAAAACTGCTTTAGAGTCTGAAGTCAAGCTGGTGACAGTCTTCTGGTTTTATAAAATGCTTCCATTATATCCTCTTTTGAGTGGACTTGCTTAAGTTTTGTCAATGTTTATTCCTTGACTTTGAACAGGACACAGAAAGAACAGTGAAGCCAAAGTCTGACTTGCTCGCTTTCTCCCCAAGCCTCGGACATCAGACATCCAAAAGTGCTGCTGAGCAAATGTTTCAGAGAGAACGTGAGCTGTGTTTGCAAGAAAAGCTCTATCGCGACATCTCTGAGATGCAAGAAAGCAACAAGAGCTTGTCTCAGCAGCTGAGCAAAGCTGAAAGGAAAGCTAGTAGGCTTGAGAAGGAAGTTGAGCAATTGAAAGAACTGCTCCAGGAGAAGACATTGTTTTTACAATCAGCAGAACGAACAATAGAGGAGGTCAGGAAGCAGGCAAAGAAATGTCATGCTCTATGCCCTCACAAAGCTCATTTGAAAAAAGAGGCTGCAGAGAAGGAAGTTCTGCAGGAGCAACTGTCCCAGCTCCAAAAGACAAACCTTTCACTCTGTCAGCAGCTGGAAGGCATGCGGAACAAGGCCATCCAAGAAACAGTGAGTAATGTCTTAAAATGCAAGACTGACAAAGTGGGGAAAAAAAAAAAAAAAAAAGTGAACACAGACAAAGAATAACATAAAGGGGAGCAGCTCGCAAAGTCATTTGACATTTGAGAATTTAGCAGGTATAAGCTACCTGCATGGGAGGCCATCACTTGGGTTGGCTCTGTTTTCTTCCATTTCTGCTGGTACTCCAGAATGGTTTGGCAAGCAGCATATCCTTGCTCTAAACTCACAGGATCACAGAATCGTTTAGGTTGGAAGAGATCACCTAGTCCAAGATCATCTAACACTAACAAGTCCTAACCTAACCTCTAACCTAACACTAACAAGTCCTCCACTAAACCCTATCTCTAAGCTCCACATCTAAACATCTTTTAAATACCTCCAGGGATGGTGACTCAACCAGTTCCCTGGGCAGCCCAGGGAACCCAATGCCTAACAACCCTTTCCGTAAATAAGTTCTTCCTAATATGCAACTGTGCCAGGAAGCTATCTTCCATGCTCTCCAGGAACCTCCTAGACTGCTTCCTGTGAGCTGTACTGTATTTCCAGGATATGTCTGGGAAGTTAAAGTCCCCCATGAGAACAAGTGCTGGCAATTGCACAACCTCTGCCAGCTGCTTGTGGAACACCTCATCTGTCTCCTCATCCTGGTTCGGCGGTCTGTAACAGACCCCAACCAGGAGGCTTGCTTGGTTGGCCTTCCCACCGATCCTAACCCATAGGGACTCAACTTTATCATTCCCAGCCTTGAGTTCCACAACATCAAGACACTCCAATATAGGGACCCACACCACCACCCCTTCTGTGCTGCCTGCCCCTTCTGAAGAGCCTATAGCCAGTCCTTGCAGCACTCCAGTCATGGAAGTGGTTGCACCACGTTTCAGTGATGGCAACCAAGTCATAGCTTGCCTGCTGCACGATGGCTTCCAGCTCCTCCTCTTTGTTGCCCATGCTGCGTGCACTAGTGCAGATGCACTTCAGTTGGGCCATTGCCTGCTCCCCAGCCCTGACAATGTTCCCCCAGGCTCATCTCTAATGAGCCTCATTTCATCCCCATGCCCCTTCTTACCTAGTTTAAAGTCCTCTCAATGAGCCCCGCCAGTTCCTGGGCTACGATCCATTTTCCCCTTAGAGACTGGTGGGACCCGTCCGCAGCTATCAGGCCAGGTACCAAGGAAAGCACCCCGTGGTCAAAAAAGAAAAAAAAAAAAAAAAGTGCTGGCACCAGCCTCTGAGCCACGTGTTTATCAGGTGGGCTTTCCGTGTCCTGTCTGTACCCCTCCCTGCCACCGTAGGGATAGACGAAAACACCACCTGTACTCCCGCTCCCTCTACTAATCGTCCCAGTCCCCTAGGTCCCGTTTGATAGCCTTCAGGCTTCTCTCAGCAATTTCATCACTGCCAGCCTGGACTCTCAAAAGAGGATCATAGTCAGAGGGGCGAACCAGGCTGGGAAGCTTTCTGTCAACATCCCTGACACAGGCCCCAGGGAGGCAGCAGACTTCCCTATGGGTAGGGTCAGGATGACATATAGGGCCCTCTGTTCCCCTGAGAAGGGAGTCGCCTACAATGATTACTCTGCTTTCTTAAGAAAGAGGCAGTCTTGAGGTGTGGAGTCAACTTCCTTGCCCTAGGCAACCTCTTGGGTGGACTTTCATCCAGCCATGTCCTCACCCACCAGTCTCTCAAGCTCCCAGGCCTCAAACCTGTCGTGTAAGGGCACCTGGGAAGGCAGGGCCAGTAGGGAGGGGGGTTGCCTGCGACGCCGAGCAGGGACCTGTTTCCACTCCTCTTTACCTCCAAGGAACCCTCCCTCTGCCCGACAGCGACAGGGCAGGGGGTCCACCACTATTTGGGGTTTCTCATCCCCGTGCCTTCCCTTCAGGCCGTGCAGGGAGTTGCTCCACCAGTCTATCTCCTGCTCACACTCCCTGATAGCCCTCAACCTCTCCACCTCCTCCTTGAGCTCTGCCACCAGGCTGACCAGGCCATCCACCTGCTCACACCTCACACACACGGTGTCGCTGCTGCTCTCAGATGGCAGCAAAAGGCTCAGGCACTCCCTGCATCCAGAGACCTGAACTGCTGCCTTCTTGAGCAGGCACTCAGTCTGGGTGGCCACAGACTTTCTAGAAGGAGCTTTCTGCCTAGCGCAGACCATGCCTGGTTTGGCTATAGGTAGACAGCTGGTAGACAAGCGATTCTCCCGAGTGCGGAGGGCTGCTCTGCTCAAGCCCTGTCCGAGCGTGCCCTGCCCTGACTGATGTGCCACACCCTGTTTGCCCGTTTTGGTCAGCAGTCACCTCGGCGAGGATGAGGATCATCGCATGATTCTCCTCTACAGTTTTATTTCCCTTTGCAATTCACTTGGAAAACTGAAATAGGCATAGGAACTAGTAAGTAAAAGTAAAATACAGCCTTTAGCTTCTTACATTTTTCTTCACGCTCTCCTACCATTGTTTCTCTAGGGAACAGTCACACAGCTGCAAGGAAAACTTGCTGATGCTTCCAGTAAGCTGTGGGAGGCAGAAACATCACTGCTTGTTTCTACGAACACATGCCGTTACCTGGAGGAAGAAAACTCGAAATTGCAAGAGGACTTGGACAAGGCTAATGCTAAGGTATACACCATCTGTGAACAGCTTATTAGAGGTGAAGCTGTTCTTTTCTTCTAAATACTGCAAGAGAAGAAATAATCTGAGAACAAATGCAAGACAGATTTGTTTGAAGATGTTAAAAGTTACATCGTCATTAACACTCATTTTCCACTACAGCAAGCTTTTATCTGAAACATCAACAAACCCAACAGGTTTCAGTCACACGTAGGAGGCGATACCGTGCTTCCACAGCAGAGTGGAAGCACTTACTCAGGCCCTAGAGTAGTGTTCCAGTGATCTCCTTTCTCTTCTTGCCTTCTCCCCTTTTTTCCTTGTAAAACAAATGGCTCTTCAGGAAGCTCATTCTGAGACTTAGGGACAAGGCTGTGGGTCGGGAGTAACATCTGGAGGAGTAAGAACGAAGCAGCTTGTGCTCCTTCAAGACTCGCTGTTGTTCCAATGATCTCATCCGCTGGCTGTTCTGTGATATTGCAAGGCACGCTCTGCACAACGTCTCTGGGCTTGCTTTATTTGCAAGTTATTTCTCCTCTCAGTCTCGACACAAAGATGAAGACCTCATTCTCTGTTAGTGGAGTTCTTGAGAAACAGAAGTAACCTTTTGTTTCCTGCAGCCTGGTAAGGCATGGCTTGCTATCCCTTTAGGTAAGGATGAGGCAAGGCCTCGAGCCTCTTGTGTCTTCTCCCCACGCTGGGAGGACATTCTCACACAGGTGTGTGTGAGTGAGAATCATTGTGTTTCACAGGCACGGAAGTTGTATAATGATGTAGAAGGAGTTGAGTGCCTTTGCCATGAGGCCTTTCTAGAAAGAAAGGAAGGATGGAAACCGGAGCAGTCTTGTCAGCAAGGGTTTGAAAGTTGTGCTTACTTTACATGTCTTTTCCTTGGCTGAAATACAACCTGGGTGGATTTCAGCCCTGACTGCCATTAATACATCTGTCTAAGTTTCCCATAACTTAGAGATCTTAGAGCCCTCTGATTAAGGGAGATTGTTTTTCTACTGCATACAGGGACGTGATCTTTCTGCGGAGCTGGAAGTGCAACATGAACTGTTGCTGCAGCTTGAAGATGATAAACAGAAGCTGCAAGAGCAGGTGGCTTCCCTTAAGCTTCAATTAGAGACTGCTAGGGTGGTTGAGAGAATACACCATCAAAGATGGAGTAAAGAAAGAACCCAAGAAATGAGAAAGAAGCAAGAACTCAGTCATCTTTTTCCGGTAAATTCATGTACTGTTTGGATCTGTATCAACATTGCATTCATTTGTTGTTGTTAGGTATTTTATTTTAGGCAGATAGTTCTCATTGGTAATGCAGTAACTTTGGCTTCCCTATAGGGAAGCTAGAGAGCTGAAAATAGGTGCATGAAAGTGCCTCCGGGTGCGTTGCATGATCTGTGTGCATGAGAAATATGCTGCCTTTTCCTCACCCCCTTCAATACAGAGATGGGAAAGTCTGTTCATACTAGCTTTCACCTAAAAATAAGAGGAAGAACAGTGTTTCTTCTGAAGTAAAATAAAGGAAAAACATTTAGTTGTTTCCGACACTGTTGTTGGTCGGGAGGAGGCATGCTTCCTTCACTGAGTGGGGCTGTCTTTTTTCCATTGGGTATGGGAACTGGCTGTGTGGCATGGACATGTCAGGGCGGCAATGCCGTTCTCTTCCTGGTTCTTGAAGTTGCATTATATGTTTCAGATGCCGGCAGTCTCTCAAGCCGAATCAGAGCAAATCAACATCCAAGAAATGGCTGTTAGAAAGCATCAGGAACAGCAAATCGCATCTCTGAAATCAGAAGTGGAGAGAACACAAAGCTTGCAGCGGGAGACTCTGCTGCAACTAGCACGTGTAGAAGCAAAAATAGACAGGTCAGACAAACAGTGTTTGACGCAGAAGGACATTAGAAGATGCCTCACAAATAAGGTAAATAGGTGAGTACAAACATTTTGTTTGTTTGTTCATTTTTGTTTCAATCTTAAACTATACAGTATTTCTCTCTTCACTGCTATTCCATCCAACATCCCTGATTTGGATCCAGTCCGCATGCTGGATGCACAGAAGTTCATGCATGCTTCTGTTGTTTTCCTAGAGCTAAGTCCTAGAGTCAGTGCTGAAAGGCCTCAAGAGCACCTGCCAAGCAACTCCTCAGTTGCAAGACCAGCTCTGAGAAATGCCTTGAAAACAGGAGAAGACTTATTGGGCACAGGTAAGCAGCTTTACCTTCCATTCTTCAACAGCCAAGTCTTTCAGAGATGGGATTATTGGTTGGCTGCAAGCTCCAGAATTTCCATCGCAGGCTTTAAAAAGGCCTGATGGTCAAACATGAAAACTCTTGCTTTGTGTGTGTCCCTATCATCCATTGTTTCCCTTTAGTTGGCTTCACGTCTCTCCAGATCTTTGCACTCTCCTGTCACACTACAGAGTTTTCCACTGATTTCTTACACTTGCTCTGCTCTCGAACTAACATCAGACCCCTTTTTTTCTCTTCCAGTCACCTGCGAGCATGAACTCAGATCTGCTGGGACTTCTCAGATAACTCCTGGCAGATCTTTCAAAGTAAACCAAGTCCAGGTTGCCCCCTTCAACACAACACAGTCATACCCCAATGGTTTGAATAAAGAAATTTTAAACTGAAAAAAAAAAGCCCTCGTGACTGTTTCTATTTTTTTTTTTTAACCCAGCCTGCCCAGTTTTTCCATTGCTGTGCCTTCCTGAGCAACAACAGCATATGTCTCTTCAAGGTTTAGTGGCTGGAGAAAGTTAAGGCCTTGGAAAGCTCCTGTCCTCTTCCTCCACACTGAGGGCTAGATACAGACAGGAGAGCTCTGAGGTTCCACGTGGTTGTCAAAAGGACAAGACACCCTATGGGATGCAGGGTTCCCGCCTGCCTTGGAGGGCTCAGGGCACTTCCCATCTCTCTGGATCCAGGTCACTCTGAAACCCCTCTGGTTGGTGAGATATCCCTTCAAGGGGTGTGGGGCACACTCCTGGAGGACCAGGAGACCATGACCGATGCTAGTGTCATTTGCCTCCAGCACCAGTGCAGAGAGACAGATGGAGATGCAATATCCCCAAAAATCCTGAGAGAGTTCCAGGCCGTGCTGGGCCTGTGAGGGGCCTGCTGTGGGCAGAAGGAGACTTGCTGGAAGCTGTGCAACACCTTCTGCCTGAGAAAGCCCCAGGATGAATTGCTGAGGACGCGGGGACATTTTTCAAAGCTCTGAACATTCCCCTGACACACTGTGCTCAGTGGGACACCAGCTCCCTGGCAGCTGGGGCTGGTCCATGCTGCAAGGAGACGGTAGGCCCATCTGGTGGCTGGGGGTAACACGCTGTGTTGGGAGGCTGGACATTGCCTGCCAGGGCCCTGGGGGGCTGTGAAGGCTCCTGGGACTCTCCTTGCCTCCAACTGGGCTGCAGAGGTGCCATCAAGGCAGCTGGCTCCAGCGCCCTTGCTTATGGGTGAGAGTACAAAATGAGGAGGTTTTGTGGCTGCATGGTCACCGGCTGCTCCCCACAGCCCTGCTCAGCCCCATGCACTGCTGGGGACATTTCTGTCCCTGCAGGCAGGCCTGTGCAGTTCCCTAGTGTGCAGCGGCTCTCAGGCTTGGCTCCAATGCCACGGGCCTCCGCAGGGCTGTTCTCCAAGGGCTTCCTCCTCAGGGTTTCTCAGACCTACATGTAGGTGCTGTGGGCTCTTGCAGCCATCACAGCTCTGTGGATGCTGACATGTCCACAGGGACACTCCTCACCCACACAGTGCCATGGGCCAGGCCCTCACCCCGCCACCTGCTGCCGGGCTGGGGGCAGATCTGTAGAAAGCCCAGGCCTGGCCCTTGCGGAGGGTCCCTGGGGGCTCTCCCCGGCACTAGGGCAGCGTGACCCTGCCCAGGCTGCTGCACCCGGCAGAGGGGTCTTGGCCCCAGCCTCGGCTGGAAGGGTTGGAACGGTTTCAATGGATACAGGCCTGGCTGGGGGCCTGCCCTCCTCAGAGGGCTTGGGCAACTCCACGTCATCCCTCCTGAGCTTCCTCTTCTCCAGGCTGAACAGCCCCAGCTCTCACAGCCTCTCCGGGCAGGAGAGGTGCTCCTGCAGCATCTTGGTGGCTCTGCCTTGGACTCCTTCAGTCTCTCCATGTCTCTCTCATGCTGGGGGGCCCAGAACTGGGCACTGTGCTCTAGGTGCGGTTTGCCCAGTGCTGCCTAGAAGAGAAAGTTCACCTCTTTTGGCCTGCTGGCAGCAGAAAGGTTCATGAACATCCCAAATCACACTCTGAGCGTCCAGTAGCCTCAGAGAGACATGGTGTGGCTGTCCAGACGCCCTCCTTTATGTCTCCGGGAACAATATGGAGTCCTCCAATCATGCGTCCTGTCTGCCTGCCGGCTGTCTCAGGGCAGGCATGGAGTGGCTCCATGAGTCTTCCTCCCTCCCTCCTTCCATCAAACTGCCATACTGCACCCAGTCGCTGTTCCTGGCTGCTCATGCTCCTCGGGGGCTGTCTTTGGACACGTGGGGGAGGCCGTTGCTGCCCCTTTCAACACAACAGAGTTGTACCACAATGCTTTGCATAAAAATTTTTAAACTCAAACAAGCACTCGTGACACTTTGTGAAAATTGTTTACCGCAGTGTTTGCCCCCTCCTCACAGCCCTAAGGATCTTTAAATCCACCATTTTTTGGTCACTGCAGGCAAGCCAGCATTTGACCTTCACATTCCCAATAAGCCCGTCCTCGTTCCTGAGAAGGAGGCTCAGCAGAGCACTTCTCCTTGTCTCCTGTATCACTTGGATGAAGAAGTTATCAGTGCATTCCAGGAGCCTCATGGATTGCTCACCTGCGAGGTCGAGCAGGAACCTGTTTCCATTCCTCTTTACCTCCAAGGAACCCTCCCTCTGCCCGACAGCGACAGGGCAGGAGGTCCACCACTATTTGGGGTTTCTCATCCCCGTGGCTTCCCTTCAGGCCTGGCAGGGAGTTGCTCCACCAGTCTATCTCCTGCTCGCATTCCCTAATAGCCCTCAACCTCTCCACCCCCTCCTTGAGTTCTGCCACCATGCAGACCAGGTCATCCACCTGCTTGCACCTCACGCACACAGTTACTCTGCCTCCCACTGGTGGCAGCAACAGGCTCAGACACTCCTTGCATCTGGTGACCTGAACTGCTGCATTTTTTAACGGGTAGTTGGTCTGGGTGTGTACTGACTTTCTGGAGAGCGCACCATGCCTGGTGGAGACCATTATCGCCTAGCTAATGGCTGTTGTTAAGGAGGTGTTCGTATGGGCGGGGGGGAGCACTCTGCCCTGCCTGCTTGCCCTGCCTGCGAACTGCCGCGCCACGCCATGGTCGCCGCGCTCCCTAAGGGCAGGTTTTGAACGGCTGGGGAGGGGGTGCTGCTGGCTCCGCCTTTGCCTCATCAGCCTCCCTCACGAGGGCTGCCGGGTCCCAGCGGCTCCCTCAAGTAGGCTCGATGCTGGAAAAATTAGCCCTGCCTGGCCCGATCCCCCGCTCCGCTGCAGAATGCGTCTGCCCTGGAGCAAATTGCCTCAGCAAATAGCCAAGAAGGCCATTTCAAGAAGGGCAAGAAAGAAGAACCTGGTAACTACAGGCCTGTCAGTCTCAATTCAGTGTCTGGTAATGTGGAGGAATCGTTAAGTGAGGCAGGACATGTGAATGTTGAGCAGTTGGGAGACAATGGGCTGGTGAAGCACCGTACTCAACTCACATGAGCCTTGGCACGTATGCAGCTGGCTGAGAGCCAATCAGGCTCAAGGACACGATGCCCTTGGGCCATCGGGAAAGTCCCTAAGGTGGGACAGGTAGCCAAAAGAAGGAGGACCAGACTGAAAAGCCCGGGAAGTGTTAACCAATCCTGAGCTTAGTTTCTGCAATATGTATGAGTTGATTATGTTCAAACTAGATAAAAGACGACTGAGCTATCCATTAAAGTTGAAGTTCACTGTTCACTCATATTGATGTGCTGGGTCTTCCTTCCGTCGGCAACAAATTGGCGCCCGAACAGGGACAAGTCTGAACAGGATTTGGACACTGCTGGCAGTGATCCAGGGCCACGGTTGTACGGAATAAAGGAGAAGCCGGTCCTGCAACGCAGCCCAGGAGGTGAAAAGGACAAGAATCCCTGCACCCGCGCCGGGAAGGTGAAAAGGACGTGGAGTCCCCCGCACCCGGGAGAGGATCCCGCCGGTCGCGCGTCGCCGAGATCTGCAGCTCGGAAGGTGAAAGGGAGTCCCCGCACCCGGGATGAGCCTATTTAGGGTCCTGCCGGAAAAGCGCCGCCGAGGTCTTTGCAAAGGCTGCAATCAACGTATATAAAGGTATGAAAAGATAAGCGGCGTATTATTTGCTCAAATGCTTTTTAGAAAATCAGAGCATTTTAGATACAGATTGTAGAAAAAGATTTGCCAGGGTTATTAGTATATGGGCTAGCTAAAGGTTGTTTTACAAGTCCTGATACAGTTTTTTGAACAAACAGAGTGGCGTAAATTTGGAAATAAATTGTTTGATGATGTTAGGAACGATGTTAAGTTTACTGGGAGATTTGATGAGGCCATGGAGAGTAGTGGCTAATGCATTAGCCACACATAAAGATGAACAAAGAGTTGCCGCTGCTGCAACAGAGTGGTCAGGACCACCAAGAAGGGTTAATAATGTTAATCCACAGCAAATAAATATGGAAGGAACAGATCGCCCGTTGCCACCTTCCGTTAGAACTTTTACTATTACACAGGGGGCCTCGGGAATTTCGGGGGTGCCTGTGACAATGTCCTCTGTAGCAGAGGAGGAGCTCTCACTACCAACAGCTCCAACTGCTCCAATAGAAAGTGAGAAAGGAGCAAGTGAAAGGACCAGTGCTAACTCATTTCTATCAAATATAAATCCCTTCACAACGGGGGCGCAGGGAAGAGAAGGTCTGCAGCTATCGAAGGCCTTTGCTGTTACGCCCCCTGTTGACCTGAACGTGCCTTTTGACCCAGGCCCTATTGACCTTGGAAAGGAGCGATGGAGGCAAATAGCAAATGAGGCACTGCATGAAGGGAATTATGAAACGGCAGCACAGTTAACACAAGCTTTTCCGGTAGTATACTCGCCAACAGATGCACAGGGTAATGTGACCGTTAATATGACAAATTTAGACTGGAAACTATTAACTCAATTGCGATCTACCGTAAATGATTCTGGTTTAAAGGGGGAACCTACTCGGCAAATGTTAGATTATATTTGGGGAACTAATATATTGCTCCCCGGGGACATACGTGGTATAATGAAGCTGATCCTAACACAACATCAACAGCTTCTTTTTAATGCGCATTGGCAAAGTGTTTGTCAAGAGGCAGTAGCTGTGATAAGGGCACCTGGAGATCCGTTGTATGGTGTCACGTTGGAGGAATTGATGGGACTCGGACCATATTATAGATTAGAGACACAAGCGTTGCTGGGTCCAGACAAAGCTAAAGAATCAATGAGATTGGCTCGAAGAGCCTTGGACCAAATTTGAGAGCCAGGGGGGATACCATCCTATATGGGCATCAAGCAAGGAAGGGAGGAACCATTTGGGTTGTTTATTGATCGAGTAGCAAACGCAATAGAAGCGGCTGGGGTACCTGATTATCTAAAGGGCACTATTCTAAGGCAGTGTGTAATTCAAAACTGCAACCCTTCAACTCGTAGTATATTAGCTACGTTACCGGGAACTTGGACAATCGAGGAAGGGTTGGAAAGAATGGCTCAGGTACCAGTAGGCCCACAGGCTATGTTAGTAGAGGCAGTAAAACAATTAGGTGACAGCATGCGAGAACAGGCACAGGCTGTGAAAGAGCATGTTCAGTCTACACAGAGTCAGGTCCTTGCAGCTCTTGCTCCTTTGCAAACCGCCGGTGGTCCAGTACCACCCCCTAGTAACCAATTACCACACCGCTGCCGATGTTATCGTTGTGGTGCTTTTGGACACGTGAGACGACACTGCAAAGCTGGGGCAGTATGGTGCTCAAATTGTCAGTCGAACAATCACAAGGAAGCGGCATGTCGACGCAACATGCTGGGAAACGGCCGGAACAGCGGCAAGAGTCGCAAACGCCTCCCGTGGCCGCTCCGCTCCCGGCCCCGGCCCCGGCGCCGGCACCGGCCGGGGCAGCGCGGCCGTGGGCGGCCACAGGGCCGGTCCCGGTCCCTGTGCCCGAAGTTTCCCAAGCCCGCCCCGCCGAGGCGGAGGATGCAGCAGGACGGCGCGGAGCGGGGTGGCTTCCCGTGGCTGGAGCCGCTGCCCGTGGGCGGCCCGGTGCTGCCGTTCCACCGCCCGCGCCGCGGGGAGCGCGGACGGTTCGACTGCGGCGCGCGTGTCAGGGCGAAGTTCAGCAGGATGGTGGAGGCCGTGGACAAGACGAAGGAGAAGCGGCTCGACAGGCTGACCGGGGAGCTGGCCCAGAAGACGGCGGAGCTGCTGGAGGTGCGGGAGGCCTTTGTGCAGCTCTTGCAGAAGCAGCAGGAGGTGCAGCGGAGGGAGCGGGTGCTCAGCAGGCAGGTGGACATGGCAGTGGAGATGATCGCGGCCTTAAAGCAGCGCCTCAGCAAGTTTGAGGAGGAGACAGAAAAAGAATTGCAGGGAAAAGCCAGGCTCCAGCACTTCATTGAGAACCTGCTGCAGCGCATGGACCTGGCAGAGAGGCAGCTAGAGTATTACCAAAACCAGCAGGTCACCTGCAGCCGTATAGCAGATGTTACACGCTCTTTCCTAACTAGTAATCATGTGTCTCATCCATTTGTGGTGAATGGTCAGTGGCAAAAAGAAAAGGGGGAGAGTAAGGGGCGGCAAAGACAGAAACGGTACCAGGAGGATGCCACTGACACTGATGGCACGGGTAATAGCAGTAGTATAAGTGACACAGGTGCGGGGCGGTGGGCACCAGTGTCCTGGAAATGTGATGGTGAAAAGGACTGTGACAATGCAGAAGATGAAGAGAATTGCGGCATTGTGACTTGTAGTGCAGCAGAATTTACATGCAGTAGTGGGCAATGTATTTCCAAAAGCTTTGTCTGCAATGGTCAAGGTGACTGCTCCGACCACTCGGATGTATCTTTGGAGCAGTGTGGCCGCCAGCCTGCACCTCTGGTGAAGTGTTATGTGAGTGAGGTGCAGTGCGGCTCAGGTGAAAAAGACTATGACAGAGATCCTGATTGCAAGGGTGGAAGTGATGAAATTAACTGCCCTTCTCAGACTTGCAGGCCAGACCAGTTCAGATGTGAAGATGGGAACTGTGTTCATAGGAGTAGGCAGTGCAGTGGTGTGAGAGACTGTCTGGATGGCACTGATGAAGCAAACTGTAACGATGTTATTCAGCGCTCTGGACCTGGCAAATTCAAGTGCAGAAGTGGAGAATGCATAGATATCAATAAAGTGTGTAACCAGCAGAGAGACTGCAAGGACTGGGGTGATGAGCCCCTGAAGGAATGCAACATAAATGAATGTGACTGTCCAGCTGGGTTTGAGTTTGTAGACAAGAGAAACTGGAGATTTTGATAAATGTCAAAACCCTGGTATCTGTAGTCAAATATGTATCAACCTGAAAGGTGGCTACAAATGTGAACGTAGCCGTGGATATCAGATGATTCCTGCTACAGGAACCTGGAAAAGGCCATACTGGTACAAAAATACAAATAATACCTGTGATTACAATGACGCTGCTAAGCAGGGTTTAGGGGTTCATAGCATGGAGATGATGAGGAACCACCCGCGACACGTCATTACATTAAGTCTGAAAATGATAATAAATGTATTATGAGAGTACTGTACCGAGATACGAAAACGGGACAATG
Organism: Anas acuta; assembly: GCF_963932015.1. Classification (NCBI taxonomy): domain Eukaryota; kingdom Metazoa; phylum Chordata; class Aves; order Anseriformes; family Anatidae; genus Anas; species Anas acuta. The sequence continues at coordinate 47,424,252 of NC_088981.1, read as the reverse complement.
GCTGGGGCCTGCTGATGTGATTTATATGGGGCGAGGTTATGTGTGTATCTCTTCCCCTACAGGGCCAACCTGGGTTCCTAGTCGATGTGTTAAACCAGCCATTGAAGAAAAGTCATCAAGTACGAATAACAGCAACCATGGCTGATCTAACAGCACAAGGGATTTTGGTTGCATTATCTTTGACAATGACGGTTGGACGTAATAGTGCCATCCTAAGCAAAATCGATCCTCAAACCAATATGTGGGTCACATGGGCAAAACAAACCGGACAAAGTTCATTTTGCCTATTCCTCGCTTCTGCGTCTGATCCTTTTGTTGATGTTTGAAATGGTTAAGGGATCATATGCAAAAAAAAAAAAAAAATTGTAGTACAAGATAGTTGGTTTGAAGGTTGGTTTAAATCTGTTTTTGGGAACATGGGTGGATGGTTTTTTCTTCGTCAAAGAGGAACTTCGTTTTCTACTTATAGTTATATTGATTATAGTTGCTGCAAAATAAAAACGGGGGAATTGTGGAGGAATCGTTAAGTGAGGCAGGACATGTGAATGTTGAGCAGTTGGGAGACAATGGGCTGGTGAAGCACCGTACTCAACTCACATGAGCCTTGACACGTATGCAGCTGGCTGAGAGCCAATCAGGCTCAAGGACACGATGCCCTTGGGCCATCGGGAAAGTCCCTAAGGTGGGACAGGTAGCCAAAAGAAGGAGGACCAGACTGAAAAGCCCGGGAAGTGTTAACCAATCCTGAGCTTAGTTTCTGCAATATGTATGAGTTGATTATGTTCAAACTAGATAAAAGACGACTGAGCTATCCATTAAAGTTGAAGTTCACTGTTCACTCGTATTGATGTGCTGGGTCTTCCTTCCGTCGGCAACATGGTAAAATTATGGAGGGGATTATTCTGTGAGTTTTTGAAAAACACCTGAACGACATTGCAGTAATTGGTCACAGCCAATGTGGTTTCATGAGGTGAAAGTCATGCTTAACAAACTTAAGTTCCTTTTATGACAAGATCACTGACCTGGTTGACCCAGAGAAGACAATCGACATAATCTTAGCAGATTTCAGCAAAGCTTTTGGTACTGTTTCTAACAGTATCCTTCTGGGCCAAATGTCCAGCATACAGTTAGATAGTTAGATAAATACATAAAATAATGGTTGAACAACTGGCTGATGGGTTTGGTTCATAGGGTTCTAGTAATTGGGGTTACATCAGGCTGGCAGCCAGTCACTAGTGGGGTTCCACAGGGCTCCATTTTAGGGCCAGTTCTCTTTAATGTTTTTCGTAAATGAATTGGATACAGGACTTGAAGGTATAGTAAGCTTGCAGATGACATCCCTCAGAAAGGGATCTGGGGGTTCTGGTTGACAATTTGAATACGAGCCAGCAGTGTGCCCTGGCAGCCAGGAGGGCCAACCATACCTTGGGGTGCATCAAGTACGGCACTGCTAGCTGGTTGAGTGAAGTGATTGTTCCACTCTCCTCTGTGCTCATGCAGCCTTACCTCAAGTAGTGTGTGCACCACAATATAAGAAGGACATAAAATTATTAGGAAGTGTCCAAAGTGGGGCTATGAAAATGGTGAAGGGTCTAGAGGATGAAATGTCAAGGAGCTGACGAAGTCACTTGGATTGTTCAGCCTCAAGAAGTGGAGACTGAGGGGAGACCTCAGTGTGGCCTGCAACTTCCTCATGACAGGAAGCAGAGAGGCAGGCACTGATCTCTTCTCTCTGGTGACCAGAGCTAAAGCTGAATTTTTCATAGGTACAAATGTATTTTTCACCACGTGATCATAGGCTGCCTTTTAAGAAATCATCTCCAATATGTCAAACTTAAGAGAAATCTAACTTAGAAGTGCATAACATTTTTGTCTTTCATTTTATTCAGAAGAGATAAATTAGCAGGCAAATGATTCATTTCCATCTGCATCAGTAATTTTTTCTGATAACGTGTTCCAACATAGCAAAAATCATTTCAACAGCTGCTTGGCTACACTGGTCTACCTAAATTGTTCTCTGTATTTGGTGAGAATACTTGACTGAATCTTTCAAGGAAAATATGGGAATATCTCTTTTCTGGATTCCCAAGAATCTTCCAGCTGCAGTCATAGAAAATTCACAATGTCTTTACTGAGGTGTTGTGCTCTAATATTGCAATCAATATCTTTATCATTAAGAAGATATTATTTTTAGTTTTAATTTTCTGTGCTGAAACTACACTATTACTTCCTCTACCTGCCACCAAGGATATATAAAACAATTTATTTTCTTTCTCTTTGCAGAAGCTTTTTATATTAGTTTTCTACTTGTTGTGCTATTAAAACCCAATATGGTCATTCTTTTCGTATATGCAATAATCTTTAGATTTCAAAACATTTCTCTTGGAGTTTTCTTTAAAGGGCTTTAGGTGTAGCTCCCCAGTCTTGTCACAATATTCCAACTGCTGAGAACAGTAGGGTTATTTCTTTTTTCTTTGTCCTTTTTTGTTTGTTTGTTTGTTTGTTTTTAATGCATATTAAACGTTATACTAGGTTATACTTCTTTTTTCTTTTTTTTTCTAATTTGGTTTGTAATCTAAAATGAACCTCCAAACCCTTGTCTACTTCATTTGTTTTAACCAATTCTCTATCTGTGCTGTATACTGCTAGCCAAGTGCAATATGCTGTACCAGACCCTTCTGAGAAGCATTGTGTTTTTCTCAGTGTAAATTTCCCATTTGTCATGATAGTTTTGCATTCTAAGACACCCCCAGGGATGGGGAATCCACAACTTCTCTGGGCAACCTGTTCTGATATTTATCCAGCCTCATAGACACCCTCATAGTGTAGGATGTTCCATCCTGCACTTTTTTGCCAAGTGGAAATTTGTGAAGCTCCAGTAGCTTTGGTTTGCCTGTGAGATTACTTATGCAGAATGTGTGATTATATATATGTGCATATACATATATGTATAATGTAAATATATGACAAACCAACGTTGTTGATGTAAAACCTAAAATTTAGCAAGAATTCAGAAAACAATCCCTATTTTGCTGTTTTCACTTTCAAATATCAGAAGACAATGCCATTTATTGCAGGATACCATCTTGGTAAGATGCTTAGTGGCTTTCTCTGTCAAGTTAATTTAATTACGAAGCTCTTACTGGTCAATAAATAAATAAATAAATAAATGCAAAAGGCTGCTCATTTGTGATCTGTGGATGGACCTGTCTTTTCATCCCAATGAGACACCCTCTCTCTCTTCTACCTCTTCAAAGCTAATTTCATCACAAACACTATTCAGATAAAGTATTAACACTGTTCTCTCCCTTTACTGTTTTTATACAAAAGTAGCATTCTCTGATATGCATCCCAGTGTTTTGTACTTTCTCCACATTTAGATTTTTAAGCTCCTTAGGACCTGAATTACCTCCTTTTTTTCTGTCCTATTAATGCTGTGGGAGCTTTACACATGTTAGTGATAGTATAGACCAATTATTTTTATATGCATGACTGGTTAATCAGAAAACATTAGTCATAATCACTATAGATCTCATTCTGAATTCTCTAATCAGTCAAAACACCCATTATCATCCATATGACTGTTTAAGTGAATAAAATTTGAATAGGGATATTAGGAGCTAACCTACTGTTTTCATTTGAAGCACATTTTCATATAGATGATAATGATTACTGATTCTTTTCTTTAACTCAACTATTTAAAACAGGACACAACTACGGGAAAGTCTTTCAACAGATTGAAAATTGCACAAAGCTAACATTGTTTCAGATTCCATTATATTTACATCTAGACTAGTTGCAATTTCTAAAATGTAGACTGGCTGTCAGAGATCTCTCAGACCTTTTTAGCAATTTGCACCCACGTAATGAAAAATACAGAGTCAGAAGTGAAAAAAAAGTATTTTTCCAACTGTCTTCACTTTAAGGATTCCATTTGATTCAACACAGTAGGAGGAAAAACATCTGCAGTATATGCCCAGTAGTCCCAAAGCAGTGAAAATTTACACATAAAGCTAAATTTAAATAAAGTGTGCAGGTTGTAGTTCTGCACCAGAGAGAGAGAGATTACATAAAATATCTCATTTGCTTTCCAAAAATACAACTGATATGTTCTACCTTTAACCTTTTATTTTTTAACTGTCCATCATTACCTGTAAAGATTTCACAGGACACATAGCTACATGTTGATAATGAGAATATTCTCTATGATGTCTGTCTAATTTAGACCATGAGAATGGTATTTATTTGACAGATTCATAAAAACTGGTCAAACCATTTTTTTCATAAAAACTGAGAAGAATTGGCGCTTTTAGGGTTTGTTTCGATTCATTCTAAAGTAGGATATAAATATATAAATATATCACATACATTGTGCCTAAAAGAGTCTGTTTCTCTCTGTTGTGAGGATTTAGGACACCTAGGTTTGGTACAGATATTTCAGATATCTACAGATACCTATATTGCAGACCTATAAAAGCTGGTGACATGAATCCTATTTGGTGATACTGTGGACAAGAACTAATTTTTTGTCTGCAAATGTGACAAATAGTTACAGTATTTCTGCAGTATAGATAACAATATTAAGAAGACTGAACCTTGAAAAAAATATCTTTTTCTTGAGACTCAAATATGATATTGAAAATGTCTATGGATCTCAGATAACTAAAGTATATGGAAGACACAATTGTTTGGGAAAAAAAAAAGAAATGGACTTGTCAGTGTAAAAAGGACTACAAAGGAAAATAAGAGAGGATATTAAGAAGAGTTGGAATTTGGCTGAAAAGTGTGTATATAATGCCTGTGTAAGAGACGGAATATTGGAAGTACTTGAAAAATAAAATAGGGGGGCATTTAACTTCTAGGCTCCTTCTCTTGCAATTAAAAATTTATGCTTAAAAACAAACAAACAAACAAACAAAAAAAAAAACAGGAGTCTTCTATTAATTTTTTTTTTTTTTTTTAAATCTATTTCAAATTTCTAAAATTTGGGATGGAGGAGGGAAAAGGTTTTGTAGGCTTTCTCTTTCAATCTTTACCATAAAAGAATACTTTGTTACCCTCCTTGTTTTTTGTTTTTGTGTTGTTTTTTTTTTTCCCAATATCTGAACCAGTAATTATAGTGTGCATATATACATATGTATAAAAAGTGACATTGAATAAATAGTGAGGTAGCAAGTTTATGGAGGATAATTTAGTCATTCAAAGAACTAAAATATTCAAAAAATATATCAGCATTTTTTAATAGAAATACCACTATTATTGATTTAAAAACAAACAAACAAATAAATAAATAAATAAATGAAAATCCCAGGTAGCCAAATAACTGGTTAAAACACAGGAAACAAAGGTCAGGACTAAATGGTCAGTTTTCTCAGTATAGCACCGAGGAAATTGCTTTAGGACTGTGTTCACCATTAGAATAGGAGAAATGAACAGTGAAATGACAAAGCTTGCTGGTATTCAGGGTAGAAAAAATGAAGGCCAATTGGAAAAAAATAGAAAAATAAAAATAAATAAATAAATAAAATTGAAGAATGCAGGATGTCTAGTAATAAAATGAAAAATGAAATTCATTGTAGATAAATGTAAGGCAATGTACATGGGAAAAATAATTTCACACATACAATGGTGGGCTTGACTACTTATTACCACATAGAAACAAGATCTTATGTTTATAATAGATAGTTCTACAAAAATGTCAGCTCAATGCTCAGTAGCAATCAAAAAAAGTAAATTGAATGCTAGGACTTATTAGTGAAAGAAAAATAGAAAGAGTAGAAAACAGTGCTGTACAAATGCCACCACAAATTCCATGGTATGCTCCATTTTCAAAAGCATTTGCAGTTCTACCCATTCTATTTCAGAGGAGGATACAGTAGAACTGAAAAGGTACAACAAAAGAGGGAGTGGATAATCAATAGCATCCATACCAATCTCTAAAGAAGACTATGACTTTATAACCCCCCCAAAAAAAGTTAAAGGAGAGTATCATAGAGATCTACAAAATCATAAGAGGCTAAGAGGCATAGAGAAGGTGACCAAGACTAAGATAAGTATCCTAGAAGATACCATTACCATGATTTGCTTTTATACAAGGTACTGGCAGAATCTGTAGACTACCAACAAAATACTGTCCTAAATAAATCTTTCATCTGAGCTTGTGTAGTCACTGTCATCCTTTCATGTAAGAAAGAGATGGAAGTAATCTGTTACTACATTTCACTGTCCTGCTGCATCCCTTCAGAAGGACTGAACCTTGGGTGTGTAGTTATAGTTTCACTGCTCCAACCTGATTTGACTTCCAGGCTGCCACCGGAAGGTCAAAGGACAGTCCTACTCAAAAGGATAACACCTTCTCTGCAAAGCAGATCATGCCCTGTTGAAGGCATTCTGTGTTCCCTGCACATGAAAAAATCCTGTCCCACACGTCTTTATCAAATGACTTTCAAAACGTCATTTTTTAAAGTTTAGATATTTATGCACTTGCTGTTATCCACAGGTACCCATGGTTACTTATGGTCTTTTGCTCTGCTGTAGCAGATATTTAAGCAATTAAAAGACAACAGGCCTTTGTACAATTATTATAAATTTAAATTACTAGATTATAAACCTTGAAGTATTTTCTTTGAATTCCCTTGCCTGTTTTTGAATTTCAAGCTGTCATCTGAAGCTTTATAAACTTTATATATAGTGTTCTGCACTGCACCTTCATTTTCTGAGGAATGTTTCTACTACTGTAATATTTAATGTAGGTAATATCATTCTTTAAAGTATCGTTTCCTCATCTTGATTATGATCATAACAATACCAACGTAATTTCAAAAGTACTTTTCATTTTCTGCTCTTTTGCTAATACGTCAGTCTTTTTATTTGGTTCTGATCTCTTGGGCATTCAAAAGAGTATGATATTTCATTCTATTCTTAATTTTTTGATATTTTACTTTTCGAAAGCTTTCTTTTATAAGCAAATATTATTTTGCATACCTTTTTATTTTTTCTGAGACATTTTCAAAGAGATTTCACCTGATACAAAGAAATATATTCCAAATAGCCTAATAATAATGGCCTATGTGGATGCTGGTGCATGCAGAACGAGTAGTCTTGTATTTGTATTCCACATTAGTGGAATTAGTATTCCACATGCACTTTTTTGGATTCAAAAGCATTACTGAAAAATTTAGTATACCTTAGTTATAGTTAGAAAAGATGGGAATTAATACTTCGTTGAAGTTTCATATGTTTATATGAACTGATGATTCTACTGTCCTATGTCCATTTTCAGAAGAAACCAGAAAATTTTTGAAATATCTGCTACTTTTGGGAAGACTCAAGAAATCCATATTTAATCTACAGTTGCACAACAGACTACACAAAAGCAGGGAAATGTTAATGGTGCTCTACCTAGGAGTCAGTTTGTACAGCCTTATGACAAATAAGATCCATGACAGTTAAACACCAATATTCATAAGCGGTCCTAAGTTTTTCATTGCTGTAAATTACTTTACAGCTTTGCAATAAATTAATTCAACTGAACATTCAATTTTTAATTTTCTATGCAACTTTTTATCAGGGAAAAATTCTATGCCACCTCAGTGTACCAGTGACCCAGCACTTGGCAAGTTCTTCATGGGTTCCATGGCTAATACTTTTAAAGAGAAAAACTGAAAGAGAATGATAAGCTGACTTTGTAAAAATCTATTTTCTCCCAATAGCAAAAGGAAAGATGAGGAACTTGATGAAAATCTAACAAAGAAAACACTACAGACTGGCATCTAAGATTTGTCAATAACAGACTCAGCTCCCAACCACTCACTGAGATTGAGATGTACAATGGATATAGTCTGTGAAAGGTCACGAAAGTGAAGACAAGTAGTTTATATTTGAAGAACAGAAAACTAGCAACATCAGAAGACAAGGGACCTGGTCAAGGTAAAATAAACCTTCCTTGGACTTTGCTGTCTTTTAAGCATACATATATGAAAAAATATCTTTCATTCCAGCAAAAGGAATGTTGCATTGATGAAGAACTGAAATACTAATATTCTGTGTTATGGTTTTGCTTGCACAGATTGGTAGTAACAACTGCATTATTGAAAGACCTACAATGGAGTATGGCAAAGACACCTCCAAGTCACTAAATCTACAGAAGATCAGCATAGAATTTACTGGTTTAGGTTCTCAAACACACCGAAAAACAAGCTTAAGGCAACACCTTAAAGCTGGTATTAATGGAACTTTTGAATATAGATGTAATGCTATTCTAATATTGGTAAACATTTTCTAGATCTGAGCTTGTAATTCTCCACAGTCCTATATTGGGTCATGCAGATTTGTCTGGGTTAGCACTACACTAGGCAACTTTGTGCTGCATTCTATCATATTGTGTGTCCATGTCCTTGTAATAAGTGTGCGACTCTGTAGAGGTTGACAGTAAAGAGATGAAATCAGAGCGCTTAGCAGATGGATAGAAAATGAATAACAGAGAGAAAGTCAGGAAGAAGAATAGCATGGGGATGGTAAAAAGGCATGAAAGTAATGAAAATAGGAGTGAAGTCTGCTGCCTCCCACTGTCCCTGTCTAATGACACATACAACAAAAGTGATCCATCCCTAAACACACAGTACTAGAAAAGAGATAATAAGAGGTAAAAAAAGAGATAAATAAGACTAGACAGTCTCAGAAGCCCAGAGTACAAAGGAATCACAGAATTTCTGAGGTGGCGAAGTACCTCTAGTCTAGTCTAGTCTAATCCCACTGCTAAGAGCAAGGTCAGCTGCAGCAGGTTGCTCAGATGTGTGTCCAGGTGGGTTTTGAATGGAACAGAGACTTCATAAACTCTCTTGGCAACTTGTACCAGTGGTCAGCAAATTTGTGCCTGTTCTCTCTTGTCAATTCTCTTAGCACCACTGAGAAGACCCTGGCTTCATCTTCTTCACTTCATCCCCCCCAGCTTTTAGACATCTTGATAATATTCCCCTGAGCCTTCCCTTGTTCAGACTGGAGAGTCCCAGCCTTCCCAGCCCCACCTTGTATGTCAGATGCTTCACGCATTTAAGCATTTTTGTAGCCCTTCACTGGACTTGCTCCCATATGTTCACATTTCTCTTGTACTGGGGAGCCCAAAACTGGACACAGCACTCCAAATGTGTCTCACTATGTAGAGGGAATGACTTCTTTGATCTGCTGACAACGTTCTTCCTAATGCAGCCCAGGATGTGGTTGACATTCGTTGCGGCAATGATTGTATTAACTTAACAAAACTAAAATATTGAAGTCATACATGTGAAGAGATACAGCCAGGAAAAAACAGGTCAGAAAATGTCATAGCTATATATGGATGTATGAAAAAGTTTGGGAAGTAGCAGTAGCAGGAGTACTATGACCATGGGAATTTGCTAGTCAAAAAAGCTCCCTCCATAATGTAGAATAATACTCAGATGGTAGCACTGTGGTTTGCTGGTTTTGAACAAGATGATAGAGTAACAGACATACTATCAAAGAGATATTTTGTGCATAAGTAGTGAAGTTGAGTGTTGGAGATGAGAGCCAGAGACTCGATCAAAGAGATAAAAGTAGTAAAGGAAATTAACAATGAAGAATCACTTACATTCTAACTCTGAAAAAAAGGCACACAATAAAAGAAGAATGATGCGGGAAAGGAATATTAAGGAATATTCTCCCTGACAGAATACATAAAGCTAATTTGCTGCATTGTATCAGAGATGAACTATGAAAAGATAAGGCTTGGACCAGCGCAATGTAGAACAGAAGTATTGGCAATTTTTAATAAGGATGCCACACTGTATTTGTTAAAAAGTGTAAGGAAGTGTTTGCCATTTCATAAGGGCTGCTATATACTGTATGTCAGTAAGTGAGGGTTTGACCAGAGAGATCATGAGAAATAGCATGTTACAAATTTACCTGCCTTTGATGAGCTAAAAATTAAATCAAGCCATTTGAATTTTGGAGAAGAAATGCTTTCATCTTAATTATCAATCTCATTCATAGGTGCACATGTATTTAGTAAGAATGATGTAGATGAAGTATGATGAAGAATATGACCGCATTTGCAGAAAAGTGTTGAAGAGAGGAGTATGTGACTTTATATAGGGACTGTATGGATAGTTACATTGCCAAGGAGCTCCAAGTTTGAATGCAATTATCTTACTTCCACATAATATAAATTATTTTTTTTTTTACCACAAGGGAAATAAGGTAAAGTGAGGTTATGCATAGCATTAAGCCGTAGAACATCTCAGCATAATTAAAGAGCACTATTCAGAAGAGGCCTTTCTTTAAATTCATGTTAGGAATAAGATACTTCAAGACAATTATTATAATAAAGATCATGCAAATTAACTTCAACCCAAGTCACTTGTCACCAGCACCCTTCCACTTTAAAAATCAGCATCTGTAAAGCATTTCTACTATCTGAATATTGGTAGTGACAGAGAATAGGAAGATAGTAAACTCAAAAATCTTAAAATAACCCAAACTCCCAACATTTACGTGTTGCAAGAAAATGAATTTGCCAAACAAGATTATTTGTAAAGAGCAGATGGTTTTCATGGATAAAAATGTATATGATGTACATGTAGAATTTATAAATGCAAAGAGTTGCATGCTTCAAATTGCAAGCAAAATTATTGGTCACATTCAGAGTGATAATGTGCAGAAACAGATGAAAAGGACATTTCTCTAAATGGAATTAAGTGAAATCTACATTTTGAGGTTGTAGGACAAGCTACAATTCTGTTTTCCCTCTTCACCAACCTCTTGCTTCAGAGACTGAGTCACAACCACCAAAAAAAGTGGGAAACAGATGTATACACAATTGATTTCCAGATGAAAACTGTTGTTACACACATACAGACACACTCACATTTACCTTCATATGAACTTAAAAGTGTTAAAAATTTAAAGTGTAAAGCTTTTTTTTTTATAGAAAAAAAAAGAAAAAAAAGAAAAAAAGAAATAATAATAAGCATGTATAAAGTCACATTTATCAACTACTAGGTAAGGAAAATCATTGCATAAATTATACATGATAAATACCATTATTCAAAACTTGAGGAAAAAAAAAAAAGCTATAAAAAGGAACTGGACTGCAACATACATTAAAATAAAAAATTAGTTCCACGAACTTTGTACCTATTCTTTAAAACTGCCTTACAGTTACTTTCATAGAATTATAGAACCCTATAATGGTTTGGGCTGCAAGGGACCTTAAAGATAATCTAATTTCAATTGCTCTGCCATGGGCAGGGACACCTCCCACTACACCAGGTTGCTCAAACCCCATCCAACCTGGCCTTAAGCACTTCCAGCGATAGGACATCCACAGCTTCTCTGAGCAACCTGTTACAGTGCCTCACCACACTCAGAGTAAAGAATTTATTCTTAATTCTAATCTCACTCTACTGTCTTTTAGTTTAATGCCATTACTCCTTATTCTATCACTATATTCCCTGACAAAGAGTCCTCTCTCTTGCTTTCTTGTATGCCCCCTTTAGGTACCAGAAGGCTGTTCTAAGGTCTCCTTAGAGCTTTCTCTTTTCCAGGCTGAACAACTCCAAGTCCCTCAGCCTCTCTTCATAGGAGAGGTGCTCCAGCCTTGATCATTCACATGGCCCTCCTCTGGACTCATTCTAATTCTTCCATGTCCTTCTTGTGCTGGGGGTCCCAGAGCTTAACACAGTACTCCAGGTGTGATCTCACAAGTGCAGAGGGGAAGAATCACCCCTCAACCTGCTGGCCATGCTTACTTTGATGCAGTGCAATTGGCTCTCTGGGCTGCAAGAGCACCTTGCTGGCTTGTGTTGAGCTTCTCATCAACCCAGGTCCCTAGGTCCCTCTCATCAGGGCTGTTACCAATCTATTCTCTGCCTAGCCTTTATTTATGCTTGGGATTGCCCTGACTCAGATGCAGGACTTTGCACTTGGCCTTGTTGAATCTCATGAGGTTCACAAAGGCCCACCTTTCAAGCTTGCCAAGGTCCCACTGGATGGCATCCCTTCCCTCCAGCTTGTCAACTGAACCACACAGCTTGATGTCATTGGCAAACTCACTGAGGTTGCACTCAATTTCACTGTCCATGTCACCCACAAAGATGTTAAACAGCATAGTCCCAATACCAACTCTTGAGGAACACCACTTGTTACTGATCTCCACTTGTACATTTACATATACATTTCACATATATATGTTTTAAAGAGTTACATGTTCAAATACTATGCAGATTTTCTGAGTTTTTCATTTTAAAAACAGTCCTACAATATATAATATATCTATAAACTAGTAAAAATACTGTAATGAATGACTGCAGAACCTAATATAGACCTTGAAAAACACTCTAAACAGCAGTTACTAAAAGAAATCCAGTGGCTGACAGGCAATGTAACAATTTTCAGAAAACTTAAAATTCTAAACCAATAGCAATTAGTTCAAAATATTGCTTACATAAAATATACTGTAAATAAAATTGTAAAGAAAATTGAACAGAAACAACCATATTTAATGCAGATGTTATGCAAAAAATAAGCATTGGACTTTAAATCAAAAGTATGACTTGATAAAAGTTTGGGACACATTCTTCTATGTGTCAGTGATAAAAGGTATAAAAACTGAAGGGTTTAAATACATTATATATAGTAATATATATATATTAAGTTTTAATAACATGTAACTGATAATATAAGCTATTCAGTTACTTGTTAACTAAAACAACCAACAACAACAACGACAAAAACAAACAAACAAAATGCATCTTTGGAAAAGTATTTGAGATACACCTTGTATAGAGATTAATAGGAAATACTGCTTCCTATGAGATGACCCCAAGTAGCACTCAGGAAGCTATGGATTGGATTGCAAGATGCATGTTGTTCTAATATTTGGGGACAAAGCCCAGGAGGAATTACGCTTATAACCAAAAAGCTTATAAATCCCCTGTTACACCATCCTTTATTTTTTTATTTATTTAGTTAGTTTATTTATTAGGGGACAAACTGAGTAACTTGTTTGTCAAACCTTTCATGTTTTAGGGACGAAAGAAGAGAGTTCCTAGCCTGGCTGATTGAACATACAAGAAACAGCATTATTTAATTATAAACTAAAAGATATATAGAGTTTAACAAAACTTCTTTCTCTTTGCATACCATCCCTATTTGGAAGCCACCTTAATTTTCTATGCCTTAGTATTTATACTGCAGTGTCAGTCTGATTTCAGGCTTTGATTGAAAGGATATCCACCAGCGATAGAGACACATGCAGAAATCATATCATTTACGCAGATGGTGTTATACATGTATATGTCTGTGCCAACAACACTGACACAGATCTTCAGAATTTCTGGATACAACGGGCAAACCCACAATACCAAAATGTTTTAATAATATTTTTATTTGTAACTGGTGGTCTATTTAAGAGAAGAGAGCTCTCCAAGTCAAAGCTATTCTTTCTTAGATATACTGCATATAGCCATTGTATATTTAAATAGAAAAATATGACGAGTAACTGCTTATCTGACTCATGACTACAGCTAACACTGCATGTTCTTGCCTTTTCCTTAATAAGCACTACGTCATTATTCAAGCAGAAAAGTAAATGTCTAGTGGATATAAGAGTGTCTATTAATATACTAAATAACTTGCCAGTGCTTTTATTATAAAGAATATTTCAGTGTTCCAGAATTTCACACAGTAACTGTATCATGGAAGCTGCCTTTTTGATTGATCTGTGCTATTCCTTTTCATTCTTAATGCCCTGCATGTCATACTCTTAAGTCTGAGTCTCTCACTGAACAGGAATTTTAAAGAGGATTTACTTCTCTAAAAAATAATAGGGAGCAGGGAAACAGCTCAAGAAAGATGTATCTGTAATTCAGTTAATAAAACATTTTTCACTATAGAGAGAAAATACCACTACAAATACTTCAAAATGGAACTGCTTAGTTTATAAAACTTGCTATTTAATGACATGGATAACTTATTGTTTCATTAAAAGTAGTATTTTTAGGAAGATCCTTAGTTGCTTCTAAAGAAGCAACAAGATTTATATTAGTTGACAACCTCTCTCTTAAAGACCTGTCCATAAAAATGGAAATCTTTGTATAAAAAAGGCACTTTACCATGATGTATTGCCACAATATAACGGCATGATCAGTGCATCACTTTCACATAATATAGCACTAGGACAGTACTGTGAAGAGTAGGAATGGATTTTGAAAGAAAAAAAAAAAAGTAATCTCAGTTTTACATACTGTGTCCATATATGCTCTAAACAGCAATGTTAGATATTCGATAAGACAGTTTTGAAAACAAAACAATATAAAGAGGTTTCCTTATTTCTTTAAGCTATTCAGCAAAAGGGGCTGGGAAGAAGGCACGTAGGCCTTTCAGGGTGTTAAAACCTACATATTTAGGCAATAAGCAGTAAATGACAGCTATTTAAAATAAATATATTACAGTATTCAGTTTCTACACATGCAAAGAGCTAACTTCCTCCTATTGAAGAAGGAAAACACAGAACAAAGTATTTCAGGAAAAGAAGGAAAGACAGCTAAACAGAGAGACATAGTGCATTGTAATGAAGCCCTAAGACCTTTTATTTCAAAGCACCTCTAGTTCTGAGTTAACTGACAGAATTCCATCCATGGGTTAGCTGAGAGCCAGAACGTTCATCGCAATAAAGTTAAATGCACAGAAAAATAGAATTATAGTAATCCTCACTGAGACATTTATACATACAGCCTGTTGAGCATCTATGTCTGTTACTAGAAGCACAGAAAGCATAGAAAATATTTTGTCAGTCTTTGAACGAGTGATACAGACTAATCCTATCCCTGGAACTCAGCTGAAAATTCCCCCCAGTGAGGTAATGCCACGTACAATATATCATGAGATCTCTTGCTTTGTCAAGATATGTGATTCTACCTGTGACAGCTTTGAGCTTCAGCTCTTAACTGTTCCACATTGCACTTTGAGGAGAAACTTTGGGGGTCTTCAGCCAGAATACCTGTTGACTTGATCATTTACATAAATGGGAAAACACACTTTATTGTACAGAGGGATCATTGCTTCTCTATCAAAAGGAATTAAGCTAATGTTTACATGCTTAAAATCACCCAAGATTAAGTTTATAAGAAGTTTATAAGAATGTAAGTAGATATCTGTTGCTATAACTCATTGATTACCCTTTTTTCCCTAAATGCAAAATTATGATCAAGTAATGCTGCAATAATATGTAGGTCCTGCAGGACTATGCAGTAAGAAAAATTACCAATATACTGTATGGTTCATTTATCCATGTGTTCTGTGGTTTATCAATTGTTATGTATTTTTGATACTAAATGTCCAATACATTTAAATGTGATATTAGTATTAATTGTTCATTGTGTTTTAGATACTAAAATGCATGGCAACTCTCTTCTCCAGATTAGTTAAAGATTAAATTAAGATTAGTTTAACTGAGTCCTACTACCTGTCTTCAAACTATCAGTTTAGGACCCCCCCTGCTCCGCATTAGCATTCCCACCCCAGGAACTTTTGAGACAATACTCCTACAGTATGCCTACCAAGGGTAACCAAGTGGTTACCTTCCCACTTAGCACAATACTGACTGAGTGCTGCCAGCTTAACTCACAGTTGTTCCTGTCACTAATCAATTAAGGCAATTGATTTTGGAGGATGGCTTTGTTGAAATTAAACAGAAATGCTTTTGTACATTCAGCTTGAGATGTACCTCATACCTCTTAATCTCTACAAAAGAAGTCTGTTCCCTTTCTCCCATCTCACGAGAATGTAAGACAGCTTTTTTATTATTATTACTATTTTTCTATATTTTTTTTTTAATTTCCATATGACTCTTTTGGCACTTGTACAAACCTATGCACTGTGGGATGTCCTCTCTAGTGCTAAATTGCAAGTTTCCCAAGACACATCATAATATAGAAGACATTCCTGCAGCCTCTAAAGAAACAAGATTTCATTTAAGATGCCTTCATCAGAAACCATTTGATTTCTAGTGGATTCTCATGTGTTATTCAGTGAAGGATCCAAATACTCCAGGAAATAGTTGGGCTATTATCTCTTCTTCTCTAGTCCATGACTCAGATTCTTGAACTACTGTGTACTTGTGCAGGACGTAATCAAGCCTGTAGTTCCACCATATTAATGGTATATTGATAACAGATGAGAAGCTTCCTGTAGTCTGGAGATCTGACTGACATGATAGACCAATAAATATCTCAGAAATAGATGTAACTCAGTTTCAGGAGTTTTAATCACATCATCCATTGAAATTTTCTTTTCTGAGAATAGAATACATTCTTGACAACATGAATGATTAAAAATACCGAATGAAAAAATAGAAAGCCATTCAGCCAAAGAAAGAGATTTCAGTACCCAGACTTTCAGAGGTCTAGAGGAGAATGGGGATAGTAAAATGAGATATAGAAAGAGATCAAGGAGAAGTGGCAGAATGAAAGCTATTGATACAGATGGCAATACTTAATGAAGCTATTTCATGTATCTCCAGTTGCTGGTCAAATGCATAGTGACTGGGAGACTGAAAATCACCTTTCTGCTGCCTATTCAAAAGGTGCTCTACTTTTGTGCCTGTATGGCAGAAATAAAATGTATTTTTTCACATTCCTACTGCTTAATTAAGTACACCTGAAAAGTCCCTATTACAGCTTAAGAAACAGAATGTGGAAGACAGGTAACATTTCTGTTTGAAACAAAAAAATTGCCATCTCTGTTTCATAATGGTTGAGGTTTTAAAGAAGATATGGCTCAAGATAGGCCGAAGATCAGCTCAGCTATGACCAGTGTTATGTTCCTATCAAGTTAAAAATCACTGTGGACAATGTTACAGCATGGTTTAGAAACCAGTACAAGAAAGCTATAGTAATCCACAACAAATTGGGTAACTTGAGATGTAAAATTAAAATATCCATAATCACTAATATGCATGAAATCTTGAATTCAGGTCTTCCCCTTGTACAACTGAAGATAGTGGAGATTTTGCTATTTATTGCATTATTATTAGCATAAGCACAACATTCTTTTCAGGAAACTAAAATCTTCTTAGGAGAAGTCCCTGACAATGTTAATCAGGGTCCTCAGTATGGCCCTATCTACAGCTCTGATTTTATCAACGTTTGCTTCAGCTACTTCAAAAAAAAAAAAAAAAAGTGAAGGCTGAGAATGGTTACAGTAGATAAAAATTCTGATGCCAAGTGGTGTAGCTTTGAACCAGAAACAAACTGATTGTTGGTAGCCAGGTGGAGTTTTCTTCCAGTTATATGTACTGAACAGATTGGAGAGCTGGGTGATCATCAACCACATGAAGTTTAACAAAAGCAAGTGCCGGGTCCTGCACCTGGGACAGGGCAGCCCTGGCTTTATGTACAGACTGGGCAACAAGACGCTGGAGAGCAACCCCACAGAGAGGGATCTGGGGGTCGTGGTAGACAGCAAGTTGAATATGAGCCAGCAGTGTGCCCTGGCAGCCAGGAGCACCAGCCGTATCCTGGGATGCATCAAGCACGGCATTGCTAGTCAGTCAAGGGTTGTGATTGTCCCTCTCTACTCTGCGCTGGTGCGGCCTCACCTTGAGTACTGTGTGCAGTTCTGGGCACCACAGTATAAAAAGGACATGAAACTGTTGGAGAGTGTCCAGAGGAGGGTGAATAAGATGGTGAAGGGCCTAGAGGGGAAAACATATAAGGAGTAGCTGAGGTAACTTGGCCTGTTCAGCCTGGAGAAGAGGAAGCTGAGGGTGTCCTCATCGTGTTCTACAACATCCTCGTGAGGGGGAGTGGAGACGCAGGTGATCCATTCTTTGTAAATACCAGTAATAGGTCCCGCAGGAATGGTGTTAAGCTGAGGCAGGGGAAGTTTAGGCTTGATATCAGGAAGAGGTTCTTCATCGAGAGGGTGGTTGCACAGTGGAACAGGCTCCCCAGTGAAGTAGTCACTTCACCAAACCTGTCTGTATTTAAAAAGTGATTGGACTATGCACTTAGTCACATGGTCTAAACTTTTGGGTAGACCTGTGCGGTGTCAAGAGTTGGACTTGATAATCCTTATGGGTCCCTTCCATCTCAGGATATTCTATGATTCTGTGATTCTATGATACTGAGTATTTTGTTGTTGTGTGGCAAAGATAAAGAAAGAAGAATGGTGAAGTAAAAGAGGAATCAGAGCTTCAGATACTTTGGATGGTCAAGTGAACTTTTGATCTCATGTGCAACATGTACCAGGTGTTCCCACTTGGCAGGAGATCCAGACGATCTCCAGAGGTCCCTTCCAACCTCAACCGTTCTGTGGTTCTGTGATTCTGTGATCTGTGTTAAAATGTTGGCTAAACCATTTTCATAGCAAATACACAATAAAATAATGTCACCCAGCACTGGAAACCAGGACAGGGAGCTTCATCATAAAATCCTTGATAACTGGTGCAGTGTTACATGAAGCTGAACACCAGTGAACATAGTACATAGTGAACAGACTCAACAGAATGATAACCTGCTGTTGCCCCCAGCCCACCCTATACTCCAAGCCCTCATCCCCACAACCATAAGTTTCTTTTTTTTTTTGTTCTCCCTGTCTTTTGACGGGGAAATGCCAAGAGCCATAAAACTGACTGTTGCACCAGTAGGGCATTATAGAAGCTTGGACAGAGAACACTACTGCTCAGCAAATATTTTGGCTCTTGGAGTTCCTTGGGACACTTTGCTCAAGGATTCAGCTGCCACTTTTGATTTCTTAATCTTCATTTTGCTGAGTGGGAGGGTAGCTAAAATATAAGAATATACAATATATATATATTAAATATATATTATATATATGTATATATATATTTACAAATCTGTGGACCAGATGGGCTTGCATATAAAGTGTAAGTTTATTTACAAGTAATATAATACAGAAATGCAGAAAGCATTGCAGGTAGAGGGACTGCCAACGGCAAATCTGAAGCATTCAGCTGCAAATACCAGTTATAGAAACAGATGGATATAACTGCTAAATCAGAACCTGACATGATCTCAAGGTCAAAAACCTCACACTGAACACCCACATAGATGGCAAAGGTACAGACAAGTTTATAGGATACAGTTTCAGGTGTATCAGTGAAAACAAAAATTAATGCTTTTTTGAACTAGTATTCGAAAAAATGCTAGTTTAGAATATTAAGGCTAAACATTAAATAGCAACTTCCAGACCCTTGATACCTCATTAAAGAAATTGTGATTCCAACATAGCAGTTCTCAAAATATGATGCTACAGCAGATATAATCCAGTTCAGAAATACTCCAAATAGGAGTATTTCTGTAGGCCACTGTATCGTTCTGTCTAATAAGTGGAAGGTAAATGAAGGAAAAAAACATTTCTTCATTATTTTTTTTTCTCAGTTTGATCACAATATGATCACGAATGCCCTCACCACAGTCCAGTTTTCTCTTAAAATTAAAGTCTAACCAATGCTAATAGGTCCCATAGAATATCAATGTACAGAAGCATGTAGAAAATATTTAATAACTACATAAGGCAACGGTTGTTTGCAAGGATGGATCTCCATTCTGTTTCACAGAGGTAATAATCTTAGTTGGTAGGCATAATGCAGGCAGTACAAGAATCACAGAATTTTCTAGGTTTGAAGAGACCTCAAGATCACCCAGTCCAACCTCTGACCTAACACTAACAAGTCCTCCACTAAACCATATCACTAAGTTCAACATCTAAACATCTTTTAAAGACCTCTGGGGATGGTGACTCCACCACTTCCCTGGGCAGCCCATTCTAATGCCTTACAACCCTCTCAGTAAAGAAGTTCTTCCTAAGATCCAACCTAAAACACCCCTGGCGCAACTTAAGCCCATTCCCCCTCATCCTGTCAGCAGGCACATGGGAGAATAGACCAACCCCCACCTCACTACAGCCTCCTTTAATCTACTTATAAAGAGAGATAAGGTCACCCTTGAGCCTCCTTTTCTCCAGGCTGAACAAGCCCAGCTCCCTCAGCTGCTCCTCATAAGACTTGTTCTCCAGACCCCTCACCAGCTTCGTCGCCCTTCTCTGGACTCGCTCAAGCACCTCGATGTCCTTCTTGTAGCGAGGGGCCCAAAACTGAACACAGTACTCGAGGTGCGGCCTCACCAGAGCCGAGTATAGGGGGACGATCACCTCCCTAGCCCTGCTGGTCACACTGCTTCTTATGCAAGCCAGGATGCCGTTGGCCTTCTTGGCCACCTGAGCACACTGCTGGCTCATATTCAGCTGACTATCAGCCTATACTTCCAGGTCCTTCTCTGCCTGGCAGCTTTCCAACCACTCATCTCCCAGCCTGTGGCTCTGCTTGGGGTTATTGCACCCCAGGTGCAGGACCCAGCACTTGGCTTTGCTGAACTTCATACAGTTCACCTCAGCCCATTGGTGCAGCCTATCCAGATCCTCCTGCAGAGCCTTCCTACCATTGAGCAGATAAGTACAACCTTGAAGAACCTTCCTACCCTCAAGCAGAAGTACAAGAAGAATGCATAAGCACAAGCAAGGTTTAATCACAGGGTTCTACATAGCTTGGAGTGGGGAAAAAATACAGTTTTTGGAAATCTACATAAAATTGATAGAATTTCAGGTCTTGTGATCAGGTATTCTCAAAAAAAAAAAAAAAAAGAGAGAGAGAGAGAAAATAAAACCTTGGCCAAAAAAAAAAAAAAGACAAAACACATCTGAAATCCTCTTGGATTCAGAGTTGGCAGCCTCTGCCTCTGAAAAGGAGCCTGTGTGGACGTGCAGGTCTTAGCATCTCCAACAATAATTATCCAGAAAGCAACGGAAATGTGAAACCTTCACTGTAGAAAAAGCTGAGGACAATACTGTAAAGACTTTTTGGCAAAGCAATGCAAGAGATTGCACTGAGTTTTATTCTGCTTTTCTGTGAATAAGAATTAAATCTTTTGAATGAACTGCCCATTATTCTGCCACAACCATTATTTTCTTTTTAAAGAAAAGAGAGAGAGAGAGAATTGTCTTCTGCCAAATTCAATGATCTTTTTCTTTCACAGAAGTTTGAATTTAGTACCATTGAAGCTATTTTTCTTTATAAAGAGAGAGCAGGGTAAGTATTGTATGGCTATTTTTAACCTTCTAGTATCAACAGAATTTATTAAACTATCTGTTCCATGTAATTAATTTCTGTAGATCAAGCTGTTCTAATAGGCCTGTTCTCCATGTTTCCTTGCTGTGTGCACAGAACTCCCAATGACATTAATGAAACACAAGCATGTGATTTGAGAGAAGAGTATGTCTCATGTCATTTTGAGCAGAAAGAGTTTGTCACAGAAACCATGTCATGCAAACACTAAGCCTCACAGTAGTGGAAACTACTGTTTCTCAATCACATTTAAACAAAGCATTTTTTCACGTGTGCCTCATAATTGGACTCTTTCTGTTAAAAAATAATCATAATGCATCTCTATTGCTGTGTTTCCACACAGGAAAGGTGTTTTTGAAGTGCTATTTTCCTATTTTTCCCTGTAGCATCAGTAATTGATTCATGCCAGCAATTGTTTGGGAAAACACAACATGCATAATTTTGTTTAATAAACACAGAATATTTTTGACCCACAAATGTCACCTCCAGCTGATGACATAAAGAAGCAAGTTCTGCATTTGCAGAAGAAAGTCCATCTATGCTGTCACCCGTAAAAAAAAAAAAAAAAAAATACATTCCAAGGACACAGCAGTGTTCCCACCCTGCCCCCTGACACAGGGGAGATTGAAAATGTTATCAGCTTCAATTAACATGGAAGGGCCTTTAAAAACAATAAAGTAATTAGACACGTTCATGAGAGATAATTATGTCATGTAAGGATGAGCATTCCCAGAAGTGCTTTTGGCTCCATTAGAAAAGAACATTTCTCCTCTCAAATGAATTTCACAGACATGCAAGGTGTGGGAAAATGGCACCATTCTCATCAGTGTTAAAAGCATATGATACGAATGAGGTCTCCAGCATGGCACTGACAGCAATAAATTATCAACTGTGTGTTCTGTTTTCTGAAATGGACTCAATTTATCATTTTATTGAAAAGGTTCCATTATGCTAATGTCTTATAAATTCACTTTTGGCTGTTGCTCGAAGGTGAAGAGGGGATATCAATTTTTATATAGCAAACTTGGGCAGTATTGCAGCAGTGAGCTGTCAAGGGTTAATAACCCTATCAGGAGATGCAATACACATATGAACAAACTTCCATGGACTTTGTAATGGCAAATTTTTATAACACTACTGGAAGCAGAGTAACTAGAATACTTTTCTTAAGCATGGCTATTTTAAAGGAATTTTTGACAAAATTAGCAACAGTTAATTGGTGGGGTGAAAACTCCCTCTGTTCTCCAATTATAATCCATGAATTGACATTGGAGATTGTTTAGGAAGTATTGTTTCAAAGAAGGTCAAATTAAAAGGAACGCTATTATTGTTCTTGTCAATTTATCCAGATCGTAGACATGAAGGATAATCAGACAGGGGTTATTACTTACAAAAAGAAATACTCCTCTAAATATAACATTATATAATATGGAAACTTGCTTTCTTTTGGATACAAAACAGGTAAGTATTGAAAAAGGAGGAGAACTAGATTGAGATAGACAATTGGTTTGATCTCGTAGAACAGCTCTTTTCTGTCTGAGATGTGACTAGTATCCACAAAACCTCTTCCATACTGTGCATCAAATACAGAGTATTGTTTCAGAAACATTATGATGTTATGAATAATTTTTAACTGGAAGCATTTTCTTTGGGACTTATATGCCCTTACATTCAAACATAGTAATATAGCATTCACAAATAAAATACAGCAGCTAATCAAGAGGCAAAATTTAACATATATACGGATAGAATTTTAGTATGTATTAGCAGCTGAAAATGAGTAAGTGTAGCTAGATCACCACGACCATTATCTCCATTGGTCACCAATAAATATCATTCTGGATTTCAGAGCTCCAAACATGGATCACAGTTTGAGAATTTCTGCAATGCAACATTTGCCAATCAGTTTGGAAACTCATTAAAAGCTTCATTGAAGTTATCATTCAGTCCAGAGCAAATATTCAGTGAGATTGATTTAAAATGAAATGTAATGTCACTGCGCTATATGAAAAGAGTATATGAAGAACTTATGGTCATAGTCTTATCTTAGTACACACCTGGATTTTCCTACTTCAGATGCACATACTTAAAATATTCTTACCTCTGAAAAACATATTGTAACATTGTAATGACACATTCAGGAATAATGTATAAGCAATTTGTGTTAAATATATTATATCAATGTGATCACCAAAGGGATAAAGATGTGTATAGTTGTGCACAGGAAGCATCTAAGGGACAAAAGGTTGCAAAACAAAACAAAGAGCCACATGATACTGCAAATGGGCAGAACATCTTGCAGGTATGGAATACCGAGGAAGAGTAAGCAGTAAGGGATGTCCCTTTTGTTAAGTGAACAAATTGTATAAAAACATCAAGCGTGTGTAAGAAAGATGGAGAGGAAGGAAAACAAGTCTATTTCTGTTCCAGAATCTCTTGACAAAGAGATTTCAGGCCTGATCATCTCAATTTTGGTGATTACAAGGCACATAAGCCTCAGCTCCATGGTATTGTATACTGACAGAAAATTTAGGATATATGTTCTAACAGTTAAATTGTTTTGTATATGTAACGACTGCATTGTGCTAATTATTAACAATGTGCTGGAGATAACCAAAATGAGTAGTTAATGCATGGACTCTCTAAAGTTTTCTTTTAAAGTTTAAAATTTGCCTTATTTATCAGTCTTCTAAATACTCCATCACAGTGATTTCTGCTCAGTTTCAACTGAATTGTACATACAGTATACTCACCCAGTGTGTAATGAAGACAAATGCAGCCATGCTTCCCAGAAAGTATTTGTCAAAATCAGGACTAGTACATTATTGCTGAGTTAGTACTTTGTTCTGCTTTTCTAAAATAAGTAAATTAGTTCCTTTCCTTTTCAGGATATAGATTGATCCTCAAATTGATTTTGCATTTCATATTTAAAAGTTTGTAAAACAATGCATTTTAAAAACTCTGAATCAAATGTAGACCAAATCACAATATACAGCATAATGCATTTTCATTTCCATCAAAAGTGGCTTAATCCTAATACAAAAGTAAACTCTAAGAGCACCAAATCTGAAAATACCATAGTAACCTAAATAGTTACTTAAAAGTGCCTACTGAAACAATACGTTGGTTTTAATGAAATAATTTATTGCTTTTTCTTGTACAGCAATATGAATCTTATTCATATGAATGTCTGTCTAAAGAACTACACTAAGAACCATGTCACCACCTTTAAATGGTGCATTAATATTTCAAGATATTTAAGAGAGGTTGGTGTACGTACTCTGATCACTTGTTTTTAGAATAAGATTTGGATAACTCTGGAATAAAAAGGACCAAATTACACAATGCAAATTCAACAGTGCCCTCCTCAAACTATTGATTTACAATACCATGGATCTAAAGTACATTTAATTCATTAGATTATTTTATAATTAATCCATGAATGATTTGTACAAAGATGCCATGGGAAAAAAATCTTTACACTGACTAATTTCCCACTTAAAAATGCAGCTAAATGAAAGCAGAGAAATGTGAGGAATATTTTTATTTTTTTCTAAAGGAAGAGTAAATTTGTAGACATTTAGTTTTCTGACACAGCAAAGCAGAATTAGGTCATGGGAAAGTAAGTTCATTGTTGTACTTGTCTTAGTTTTGTCTAGTTCAGTTGCTAAATGCTTACAGAGCTCCATGTCTGAGAGTATCAATACAGATGCTCTTGCGGTGCTGGAGGCCATTTTGGTTGGATCAGCGCTCACATTTTGATGGCATTCTCAGAAAGAGGATAAGAAAAAGCTGCAATTCTACTTCTTATTCTACGGGTATTCAGTCTAATGCCAATGGGGAGGTGGAGATGTACATTTTAGAAAAAAATGTTAAGTAATTTTAAAATACTTCAGGAGCTCATTTACTTCAAACAAACCAGACAAAAAAAATCTTATCCACTTAGGCTTTTTAATTAAAAGAATCATAATAAAAAATAATATCAATTGCAGAGCACAGAAATGTCAATGTACTATCAACAGAGTACTATTTAAAAAGTGTTCATATACTGTCAGCAATACCCTCAGTTATTTATTTATTTATTTTTATTTCATCAGAGCTTTTCTTGGAAGTATGCAGAGTTCTTACTACCCAAACCCTAAGTTCTATATTTTCCTTCTAAAAGCTTCTGCCTGTGTCTTTCACATAATGGATTTTACATAGACCTGAAAACAGTTTGTCACTTCATGTTTTTAAATAATAACAACACTGAGGTTTTGCTAATGACTTTTACCTGCCCTAACTTGTATTTGTATTATATGCGAGGACAGCTGTTTTTAACCAATGTTAAGTTTTGGCAAAGCATTTTTCTAACTAGATGGAAGAGAATCAATTGCTCTTTTTGCTAGAATTTACAGCTTGGCCCACCTAAGTCAATATATACCAGTAGCTTATTTACTCTTCTGTGAAAAGGGGAAACATAAGGGGACAGAGAAGAATTGCATGCAAGTATTTTTAAAAGGCTAGCTAAAGAACACCAGCATATGCTAGGGAACAGACCAGATAAGTGGTATTTAAAAGTTGTAAAGAGAAAGAGCTGAATAATGACGAGCACATTTAATCGTCCAGACAAAATAATAAAGCTGTTTATAATGGAATAACACAGGAATTAAGTAGATAACAACATCAGTATAAGTTTACAGAAAACAAATGTTGTCAGACTAATTTGTTTTTGTTTGTTTGTTTGTTTTTGAGGTCAAAAGTTTGCTTGACATAAATAAATAAATAAATAAATAAATAAATAAATAAATAAATAAATAAATAAAATGCCTGTATTTATTTTTAAATGGTCAAATATGGAGAATTCATTATAAGCCAGGATAATTTGCATCAGTGGTTAATTTCCTGGCAACTTAAAATGTGTGTTATTTATATTACGCGGCTTTCAGTTTCAGAGAAAGCTTAAACCCGCAAATGTCTTCTAAGATCAAAGATTTCCCTGCCATCAGATCTTCACTCCCATGAATGTCACATGATTATACCATGTAATCAGGACCTGCCCTTTTGTATTTTTCTTGTGACTCTTCCCTTGAACCATTTAACAGTTGTTTTTTTCAGCAGCTTTCCCGAAGTTTACACATCAAAACGGTGCATTGTATTCCAGTTGTAGCAATTCAAGTGCCAGAAGCAGAGGTAAAGCATACTTCCCATTCCACCCAGAGTTTCCTGTTTATACACCCAAACATCGCATTTGTTTCTTGGACCCATGATCATGATGCATGCCTATATTCAGCTGATGAGCCCTTATGTTTTTCAGATTCAATGTTTCTCAGGCCACCCTGTTCATTTATTTACAGACATGCAACTATTATGGATTTTTTTATTTTTTGCTCATATCTTGTTTATCAAAGCACCGTGTCTGAGATACAGGGCAGATTCTAAATTAGGTGAGGGTGAAGTAGGATGAAAGTCCTGTCCTGAGATTTTTTTGCATGCTTGTTAGAAATCATGCAAGGTTTTATTCAGCAGATGGAAAAAAAAATGCACTGCTATTACCTTTGTCTGAAAAGAGAGAAAGCATGGAAATCCTTGATTATTTATATCCATTTTTATATTATTTTCAGCCTTATATTAACAGCCTTAACAGGCTGAA
Source organism: Anas acuta (assembly GCF_963932015.1). Lineage (NCBI taxonomy): Eukaryota > Metazoa > Chordata > Aves > Anseriformes > Anatidae > Anas > Anas acuta. Next base: position 47,397,460 of record NC_088981.1, on the reverse strand, counting down.
AATAATATAAAAATACAATATTTAATAATATAAAAATACAATATTTATAAGATGGTTCTCCAGGCAAATCAAGGTTTGCTTTCATTACTCACCACTAAGGTGAGGGGCGAGCAGGGAAGAGGATGTCCTGTTGTGTTCTCAGATAATGACCCTTATCTGAGACAGGATGCCAGGCTATAAGGGCTTTTGTCTGATCAAATGCAGCAGTTTATAGTACATAAGTGCCTATACTACATAAGTGTACTTACATAATAGCAGTACAATATAATAAGAATTCTCTCTCCTGGATTCTCTGATACAGTTCTACAATTTGAACTCCATGTATTCAAATACCTGAAAAATACTATTTTTTTCACACAAAAGCTGAAAAAAAAAGCTTCTAAGAGAAGCTTTTATTATGCAAAAGTTATGCAAGAAACTTTGTCTTTGTAATTCAAAGGTGGGCAAAATAAAACAAAAGCAAGGCAAGGGTTATAGTGTCAGAATCCTGTGGTAACAAACATAAATACCTTAGACTTCTGAAATAGATGTGGCCTCTTACCAGTTACTGCTACAAGTAAAAAATAGTTGTGCAGCTTGTTAGACTAAATAATAATCAATTAATCAATCCTTTGCCTCTAAACTGTGGGTTTAAATTTGCCCTCCATTCATTGTGTGTGATCTATCACACACAGAAAAAGATAATGCTTGGTTTTACTGGATAGGTTTCTATTTTAGGTAAATCACTGCAACAGCCATCCACCTTCTAAAAGAATAGCTTTATAAGTATCATTGAAAGTGGCAGTGGTGGCATATGCAGCCCTCAGCCACTCATTTCCACGACTGTTACTCATCACAGTTGTGTCAAGACAAATATTTGCTACACAGTAAAGTTGACTGAAAAACTGGTGATTTATTTTATTTTATTTTATTTTTCTTTATGGATCATTTTAAACCTAGACTAGTCCTTATCTCAATTAATTTTATGACTACAAACTAACCCACGCCAAGTCCTGGTAACAACAAAACCATAAAAATCCTCCATATTGGACAAAAGTGGTAGAGCAGAGCAGAGGCAAGGCCAAGTATTCATTGTGAGTGTCATAACAAGCCAAGGAGAAGATAACAGGCCTTTAAAAAATACTTGTTACTAATATCCTTCCAGGCACAACTGTCGTCATTATAGGTGGCTCTTTGTTTTCTTTTCTTTTTTTTTTTTTTTTTTTCCAGTATCACAAAAAAAAACTGTTTAACTTAATCAGAGATAAAACTAGTCAACATATACTCTACAAATTATTTTTTTTCCCACAGCTGTTATTCTGCTATGAAAATATTTGCTGCAACAGAAGATGCCTATCAGTTGGAACTTCTCTTCACCAGATTTGTAAAGTCCAGGAAAAATGTACTACATTAGCAAATTTTAAAATGCCTTACACCTATATAAAATATTCTGTAAAGTCAAGCATAATTATTAAGTCCATGTAAATATAATGTACTTTAGTGAAAAAATAAATAAGAAGTAGCATTAAGAATCTCACACATTTGCCTTGACTTAGATGGTAGGCCCAGCCTGAAACTCTGTCCCCAGCTTACCAGATTTAAATTGGAATGCACCCCTTTTATCTCATTATTCATGCAGAATGTGAGATATGGATCATTAAGCTGGGCACTAATTTGTTCGTAAACTGCATTCATTCATCATTACTTGGCAGTGAGAGGCTGATCAAGTCAGTTGTGGAGCACTTCTCTGACCCTCCCATGAATTGTATATTTTCTCCATGAGTTACTTAAAAAATTCTCTAAAAATTATTTTAATAGTTTTAGCATCTGTTATGTTAAGCATGACTATTTTTGTGTTGAGTTTAGTGACAGAGGTATCTCTGTGTCATATTTACAGATTATCTTTCCTTCTCTGGACCTATATGTTTGGTATTATCTTCCACATCACATATAAGGGGTATTTTGTATATTGTTCTTTCCAAAAAGACATCTTTGATGGACTACTACCACAAATCACCAGAGCCTAGTATTCCATAGAATGATGCTTCTTCACTGGGGACAACACATTTTTCAGTAAGTTTTAGTCAGACTGTGTGTGTAGGAGGGCGTTACTCTGGGAAGATCGAAGTAGTAGCTAGGATATTCTTACATTTCCTTCTGACTGGGACACATCTCTCCAAAACCATTTTAAATATTACAGCACAATCCATTTATGACACTTAACTTGTGCCTCAGATGATTGCTCACAATGAAGAAAAAATATGCTTCATAATAATTTGGTGGGCGAAGAACTACTCAAATCCACAGTATGAATCATCATCATATTTTGTGCCAGCTATGTTTTTATAAATAGGAAGCCCATTGTATAGAAATATTTTTTATAAAGTGTATGGGAATGAAAACATTACAACAGATTGGGAATTAAACACATTTCCAATGTAAAAGTTGCCCAATATTCTAGTTACGGAAACTTCTGTTATGGAAATTTTAGAGGGACTATTTTTTGCTTGCTCATAGACCACTTTTTTGCTTGTTTTTGTGTGTGTGTGTGTGTGGTTTGTTTTTTCTTCCAGCTTATTTGTAAAAATATTAGCATATTACAAGTTAGAGCCAGGAACAACAGAAGAAATCACTGAGTTTATCCACTAAGCAAAATTATTTTGCTAGAAGAAGCATCAGATGCTTATCACCTCTTAATATAGCTGCTTAAAAAAAAAAAAAAAAAAAAAGCTAAAAGCCATATGTTATGCTTTTTCCTCTGTAGTATACAAGTGTTCACACTAAGAAGAAACTTACAAATTTGGGTCTATGTATTGAAAAGTACCAAAGTGCTGATTTACCTGACTTTTCAGAGGGAAGAGAAATGCTGGGCTTTGTAGTATCCAGAATAACAGCCAACCCTGCAGACAGTGATGGGAGGATGCTAGAACTGAGATCTACGCGAGTTAGACTTTCAGATTCTCTTTCCAAGGTTTTTAGAATGCCTCCAGCATGCTTATTTTCTGCTTCATCATTCTTCTGACTGCTCTTCTGTGGACTCTGAACAATATGAACGATACTCTGTTGGGTCAGGTCACAATTCTGCAACACAAAACCAAAACCCCAATAATTAATAAAATAAACAATTATGGCATAAGGGACAAAATCCCTCTATCTCCGACTTGTTATTTGTTAAATGGTCTCTAAGCCTTTTTGTGTAGAATTTCAGTGTGCAGTAATGGAGTTTAAAGGAAAGTGACAAGTGTAAATTGCTAGAATTAGGATCACTTGCATTGGCAAAAGGGTCACAACACTTACAAAAATTCTAAACATTTAACAAGGAAATGGTGGACCAGAGCCAACAGCTCTAAATAAGTCTGGTTTATTGGCACAAAGTAAAAACTCCAGAGAGAACACTATTAAATCAAGTGCTAAGTGTATTCAACACATAGAATGCATTTGTACAGATAATGCTCATACAAAGTCTTCATATAGTAATTTAGGGTCAATTTGACAATCACAAAGAGTTCATGACCAAGGTTCTCCAAAGCGTCTTGTAAACAGAAACAGGGATGATGATGCTGCTGATGGAAACTGATACCTATTTCTTTTCTTTAATGTAATTTTCAATCTAAGTCTGTGTTTAGATGTCTTGTTTGCTCCAGTCTTTTCTGGTAAAATAACAGGATCGATAAATATTAGCCCAGTTGGCCATATGCACAAGTATTTCTTCATTCTCAGTTCTCATCAGAGAGAGACTTACGGGGAGGGACTATTTATCAGGGAGTATAGTGATAGGACAGGGAGTAATGCCTTTAAACTAAAAAAAAAAATAAAATGTAGGTTTCAATTAGATATAAGTAAAAAATTCTTTACTCAGACAGTGGTGAGACACTGGAAGAGGTTGCCCAGAAAAGTTGTGGATATGTTCAAGATCAGGCTGGACGGGGCTCTGAGCAACCTGGTCTAGTGGGAGGTGTCCTTACCCGTGGAAGGGGGTTGGAATGAGACGATCTTTAAGGTCCCTTCCCACCCAAACCATTCCATGCTTCTATGATTCTGACTCTTAGTCAATCCTTAGAGATCTTATGTCTTAGAAAAAAGCAAGCTGAATATGGATTCTATGAAAAGTTTATTTATGATAAGTCAGGATAGAAGTCATATTTAGCTTGGTGTTTTCCGAACACGGAATAGGAATGCAAAATGTTACATTAGAACTAGCAATTGCAGAGCTTTCAGTTGACCTATAATTAATGAGGGCCTTTCAAGAAGGACTTACATTGATCCTTCCACAGCACATCTTGCAGCAAAAATTATTCTATTTTGGGTGATACCTCCTGGTGATCCAAACCTAATTTTCCACTGTGATGAGTGAACCACATATAATGTCAACCTACACAGAAATAAGCTTGAAATTCCCTCAAGAAAATACATTTCTAACTGTTCTCAGCATCATTAGGTTGGTGATTTCTCCAATGAAACATCAAGAAAGATAACAGAATACATTCTGGAGGAACAGAAAGAAAAAAATTGAAGCATTTGTCTACATATCTAGAAAATAATTTTGGTTCTTTTTAATAGTTTGTATTTGCAATTATTACATTCACATTGAATTGCAAAAGATTCCTCTACAGACATTTTAGTGCTGTTTATAGTTTTCTGTCCCACCTTCTCTTCCATCACTTTTTATCTCCTGGTCTCATAATTTCTGTTTACTGGTTTTATTTCACACGGTCTAGTACGTTATTACTCCATGCTTCCCTCTCTACTTCTTCATTCTTATGTAATGCAGTTCTAAAAGGTGAAAATCTGTTTTTTAACTTGAATTTTCAATAAGATACTCTTCCCTTAGTGAAGCAGTAGTCAGCCAGTAGAGATTTTTCAGAGCAAGGACTCTGCAGATAATATTCAAGTAAAGTAGCTGTTAGATTTAAATATTATGTTGACATTAAAGGTCTCCTTTATGTACAACTTGTTGTCTCTAACATTTTCATAATATACACTTAAGATATAGCCACTTAGATTTACTTTATCACAAAATTTATTTTTGTGTTAATAAATGAAATTTATTAACACAAAATCAAAACTCCATTGTCACTCTAAAATTCTCCAACACAGAATACTGCATAATATTAGAGTATGGAAATTAATAACCTATGATAAATTAATAACTAAATTAATAACCTAAGAGAATGAGGAGCTCCAAAGTAGTTTGTTCAGTTACAACTGGAAATACAAAGGGAAATAGGTAAATATAAAACTTGCAACCTTGAAAACCCCTTATCAGCTGTCAGTCAGTCAAACCATGTTCTAATTAGTATCTTTTCTGGCAGTTTAGCTTGCTTAAGCAAAGCCTGTCCTGCCTTTTTCTACTTTTTCTCATTGTCTTTCTTAGTGAGAGAGATCAGGATAAGAATATCACCAAACAGTTGCCAGACATAGGGTGATTAATGCTTTATAGCAGACTACATTTCATGGACAGCAGATGGGCTAGGTCCACAGAATTCAAGCTATTTCTGTAAGTTTTTAGATTTTGCCTTAGGTTACTAATACAACACAAATCTAAGGTATAATTGTTTATGTCAATGTCACTTCCATTTTCTTCATGAATTTGTTTTATGCCTCAGGAAACATTTTTTCTGAGAATACCTATTATTAATCATTCCAGAGATATTGCCTTAGTTGTTGATACAAATTAATGCCTGCAATCCATACTCTAAAGAAAAATACTGTAAGCATATATTGCAGATTATGATCTACTTCCATAAGACCAAAGGGAGAAGATCCAGAAGTAATGAAACCCCGTATTAAGGACTGTGTCTTTGCAGAGGGAGGTTTTTGTCCAACTTGGACAAATTAATTCATAACAGAGGAAAATGAAACTTTTTTTCATCCAAACTATTTTGCTTTCATATTCTTTCTGACTTCTCAAGTTGAATTCACAAGGCTAAATCAGCACACCCTTAGTGAATAACAAGATATTCTTTGGTGCTGCCAGCTGTGGGCTGACTGTAAAGCCATGGGGGAATACTGAGCTAACTCATGAAAAGGGAAGAGATGACTGTGTTTCAGTAACCCTGAAATCGTCTGGTTCTGACAGATTTCTGCTTGACATCTTTTTGACAACATTCTTTGATAGTAATATCAATGCCAAAGGAAGTATTCTCAATTGAAAAAATACACAGCCCACTAGAGAAGTCATATTACCTTTTCTGAAGTACAAAGCATTTTAATTTTGAAATCTTTAATTTGAAGAAATACTAGACAAGAGAATATTTTTAATTTGAAGGTGGATTTGAATTTTAAAAAGCAAATTTCTTCCAGAATTTTGTCCTGAAAATGATATTGAAATATTTTCATTTTATGTTAACCACTAGCGTTTTTAGTTTTGTTCTGTTTTTCCAGTGGAAGATGAACTGAAAAAACAAACAAACAAACAAACAAAAAAAAAACAAAAAAAAAACAGTTCTTCAAGCTCCACTACCTAAAATCCAGTTAAAACTCTTCCTGTTATCTGAGGAGCAACCTCCTTGCCCATGAAACCCTGGGCCTGTAGAGTGGAATCAACAAGTTTGCCTAATTCCTGCCTATTTAGATTTAGCAGATAGACTGCCTGATGTTACTCAGCAAGAGATTCACACAAGGCAAATGCTCAAGAAAACTTATTTTAAACTCAAAGGAAAGATCAACAGGAATCAAAATGCTGGCTTTCCAGGTAGGGTTTATCTTAATAGTGCTGCATTTCAGTATCAGCTGAGAAGGTACGGGGAACATTTTTGTCTAATTAAACTGCAGAATGAATAAAATACTAAAAAAAAAAAGCTCTCCAGAGTGCTAATAGCACAACATACCTCTTCAAAGCAATAGGAACGATGTAAAAGTGCAGGGGACACAGCAACTTTATTGGAAAAATCTTTTCCCATGGATAGTGTAAAGAGATTAAATGTGACCTTCTAAACATGAAAAAAAAAATATGCATAATGCACATGAAGTTCCTAGAAGACAGAAAAATAAACCCACCAGACCTCACTGTATTGTTGCTGTAACCCTCTCACAACCCAAAGACAAAGACCAAGTCTCAAAAGCAGCAGATATGGAAAGGAAATCTGTGGGAAGGATAAAAATACAATTTATATCCCCCAACCTCAGATCAAATGACTCAAATCTGATGAAAGCAACTGAAAAAAAAAAATATATATATATATATATATATATATATTTCATAGGGAGCAAAAGCTTAAATATTAATGCATTTCAAAATTGAGATTAGGCAAAAAAAAAAAAATACAGATTTAATATTCACAATCTTTTGAGCCATGATGGCCTAAGAAGTAGGAAGCAAAATTTGCAAGAAGACTTAACATCTTTTATTTAACTAGTTGATAAAGGAATAAAAACTAAACAAGCTTTTGGGCTCAGAGAACCTTACAGCAGGTCACAGCAAGGGGAAATATGAAGGGAAAAATAATGACTCTATTAAAATAATGTAGCAAATCAACACCCTAATCTGATATTGCCATCTATTTGTGTGAATTCTGTCTGCTGAGTAGCAGTGAACTGATTATTGCTCCACATAGAGTGGGTGAAAAAAGCCAGTGCACCACTGGGCCTAAATCACACAGACCACTTAGTGTTTAAATTCCAGCAATCTGAAACTACTTACGATTTTATGATGCTATGGAATATATCTATAATTGACTTGAGTTCACCTTTTAAATGTTTTCAGAGTTATACTTCACTGTACTTGTTTAGTATTTAGAATATTGTGGGTGCTAAGCAACGCTTCAAAATAGAAGGAAAAATAGATGTATTGCTCAAAGTACCACATACTCAGATAAATGTAATGAAAAGGCAGAAAACCCTTCACTTAGCAGAATCATAGAATCATAGAATATCCAAGTTGGAAGGGACCCACAAGGATCATCAAGATCAACTCCTGGGTTTCCAAAGGACCACCACCCCCTAAAAAAAAAATAATTATCATATTTAGTGACGGATAAAGTGACCCACACTGATGAAGTTTAACGCCTTCAGAATTGTGCTAATTTGACACTGTAAAGACTGTGAAACTTTCATCCTAAAACACAGACATAACAGCATTAAAAAATAAAATAAAATAAAATAAAATAAAATAAAATAAAATAAAATAAAATAAAATAAAATAAAATAAAATAAAATAAAATAAAATAAAATAAAATAAAATAAAATAAAATACTTCTCATTTAGAAAGACCTAATCTGATGCTAAGGTACTATAATTAAGATATAGAATCTGCTTCTTACTGTTTGAGAATGATGAAGGCAAAATAATTATTTTTGCATAACCAAATCTAGTTTAGTGGAATTCAGGAAAATGCTCCTGTGTAACAAATCGGGGCCATCCTATTACCTTCCAGAAAAATTCAAGTTCTGTAAAGTTGTTACAGTCCTGATTGTGCTTACCAACTGATAATTCAGGATCAGTGCAAACTGCAAGCATAGGAGCAATACTGACATAAATTGGTTTCTCTCTCATGTTTTCTCTTCCCTGAGACTGAACTTTCTGAAGACCTCTGTGAAGACTGTTTCTCTCTCATCTGCAAGTGCCAGGTGAATGGAAGAAACTCCATCTAGACTTTGTGAGGAGAGAAGATGGTCCTAAGTCCTGAGGCATTCACTTAAAACCATAAATCATATCGTTGCTTTGAATATCAATGTGGAAAATTCCTCTTCTTGAAGCTTGCTTCTTAGCTTCTCTCAGGTACCTTTGTATGTAGTGTTACACAAAAAAGGGTTAATTCATACACATTTAAAATAAGTTGCATTATTTTAGTGAACATAACAATGCAAGTTGGACAACAGGGAATAGACAGGCAGATAGTGATTTAATACATCTCCCCCAGCTAATTGCCCCTCTGTGTAGCAGGAAGCCTTGATTGGACTTTATAAAACATAAAATCCTTTGACTGACAGCATAAAATAATAGGTCATATACTACAAAGTTTCTGCTCTGAATGACACTCTTTGAAGGGAAGTTCAGGTCTTAAAATTTTATACTGACTAGTTCCTTAACGAGTTAATCATTTGCCAGAAATATTTAACCCATCATTCTTAAACTTCCTCAAACTAAATTTAAAGTTGAATTCCCTCTCTCTTCTGACTTAAGGATCACTTTATGTTTCATTTCTATCTTTCTCATATTGTAAGACACAAAATTTAATGTTAATGTTGTGGCTCAATGGAAGGAACACAGACATAATTCTAGTTAGCAACTTTGCAGGATTATTATATTTTGTACATAACATAGAACCTTCACAATGCTGTACCACTGTTTGCAAAGGGCATTCCTATTACCACGACATTATTAATGCCGCAACTATTCTTGAATATAGACCTTCTAGCACAAATTCCCAAATGAAAAAATAATGCTTAAACTAAGTAAAAATATTTTATAGGCAACATTTCAGACAGTTTGCAACATTAAAAATATGCACTAAGTTTACTGTAACTACCTTTAAAGTTCCCGTTAACGATCTGTAAAAGGCATAGAAGGTGGCCAAACTTTTTCATGTTATGTTTAGGAAGCTGTTAGTATCTCAACAATGACATTAAAAACATATCATACCGATACAAAACAGAAAAGAAAAACAGTAAAATGAACACTAAATTCAGGTGACACTTTTCTCCTCAGTAAAGTAGCAATTTTATTTTATTTTTTTTTTCTAGTAATTTCATGTACTGTGTGCTAAAAACAGCAGGTAAAACTGCAATTTATTTTAATATCTGTATAGAAAGTAACTGATCAATGAAAAGTTTATGATACTACATTAAAAATGAATACATTCAAGTTTTTGTGACTGTTTGCTTTCCTCATAAATGCAGTTGATTGAACATCATTATATATTATGTTTAGCAGTGAACTACCTTATAGAACTTTTACTCTGTAAAGGTGTCATCTTCATATGTTACCTACATGTAAATATTAAAACAGGAAGGCTCATTATTTACAAGGCTTAGACAATCTTTTCTATTGCTCTGATTTCTTGTCAGGCCACACCAAAAAAGAAGAATTATCAAGTGTATATTGTAAAATGGTTTCATGAATTACATTTTAGACACTTTTTTTCTGGGTTAAATGGTGGCAATAGGTACTTAGTTCAGAAAAAAATAAAATACTAATCATAACCCAGCACGACTAGCAGACTGCAGCATGCAGAAAAAAGTCACAGAATGGAAAATGTGGGTGAAAAACAAGCATTTTTTAAGCAGTAGTAATTAATTCTCATTATGCAGGTGGCTGCTGGCTGTAGAACAGCATCCAGGCTCTCCCCATCCTTGGGGACTGTGGACTACATGTTTGAATAATGTAAATTTTAATTCTTAACTCCTCTTCCCTTTAAATCGTCTTAACTTTTCATAAGCTGTCAGCCAGGTAGAAGCTGCCAATCTAGCAACACTTTTCTGTTTTCAGTTGGCATGTACATTAAGGAAAGCATTAGTGAGCTTGCAAGGCATAAGCATAAAAGTGGCCTCACACTGACACCTAATCATGGGAGGCCAAATTATCCAGGACATAAATGAGACATAAATCATGTCTGAAAAAGTACAGAGTCACTTACTCTGAAAATCTTCTAGAGAGCTCAGTTGTCCCTCACACTGAACTGGAGACTATTGTGGCAGCTATTGGGCTACACAAAAGAATTTGGGAAACTTCCTTCTCCAAAGTGTGCTGGAAAAATTAATATATATAGTTATGTCTGTCCTGTGGAAAGTAAAATTTCATATGAATTTATTGCCTAGATTTAATAAGCTATAAAGATGTATTTCAATTACTTCAACTAGTCATTCACAGCCATCTTTCTCATGTTTTATGGCCAGTGTCTGGTATTCATTGTAACCAAAGAGCACTTGAGTCTTCTACTTACCCCTGTGTATACAACTCTTCATCAGTTAGAGATATGGGATCAGCCATAAATAAATCCCAGTGGACATCCTGTGCAGGTTTACTTCATAACTTTTTAACCCACTAGTACAGCCATACACAAGAAATCAAATATTTTCCAGAGCTTTCCCTGATTTTACCAGAAGGCTTGGTTTTAGTCCTAACGTTACTATGGCGGGTGAGAATAGTCCTAGAGTTGACTTCTAGCAGATACCCTGCTATTAAGCAGGATAAACAAACCTGCTGGACGTTGCTAGAAAATCTATGGAGTGCAAAAAGTCTAGCAGAACAGCTGACAGCTAACTGGATTTGACTTTATGGTAGAAGAGGCTGGGAATAGAAGTATAATTCAGTATGTTACAAAATTGTTATCTTATAGATTCTTCACCATTTCAAGCTGTAAGAAATATGACATATTAGAAACTGCTTGTATGTAACAAGTGGATCCCTTGAAGAACACCAACTAACAAACAACAACAAGCACAGAAGACAAGATGAATACTAAAAAGATATAAAGAATTAAAATTGCTGTAAAATGAGATTTTTTTTTTGTTTTACTTTTAAGCAATCTGAGTGGTTTTTGTTTTATTTTAAAAAAGGACTAGCATAAATGGAAAACGTGAAACGTGTGAATCCAGACTCATTCTGCTAAATAACCAACCTGTATATTAAGTTTGCCACTGTAAAAGGGAGGTTAGAAAGCCCTGTTGAGTCACAGATGAAAGATGTTTTTGAACATCAGAACAAGAGAATCATGACCCATGAAAAAGATAAAACCTGCCTTAGGAGAGTGCTTTTATCCTTACCTTGAAAAAAAAAATATCTATTTCCCCCTGAGGTCATTCAATTTTAAGATAGAAATCTTCAGTGATATATCATCAGCTATGATAGGGAAGTTTAGTATCCAAATTATTAAGACAAACATGGTTCTTGAAAATTAATTTGAAGACGTTTCATATCATTGCCATCTCTCTTCTGCATACATTCAGTTTGCAACATGTCACATGCTTTTTATAGATATGTCACAGATGAGTTCTAACTCTTACTTTGAACGTCCAAAAAATCTGGAATATTCAGATCTTTTCACGTGGATGAGAAATTTTAAAATTTGGATTCAGATCAAGACTAAGATTCTGAAAACACATGCAAGGCAACCATAAATTTATGAGCACTCGTGGGGAAGGGACATGTGCTGTGAAATTCAGTTGTACCAAGGCTTCAAAAATTCCTCAGGCTACATCTGTATCAGCAAGTAATGCGGGCCAGCAGAAAGAATCCGCTCTCTGCAGCAAAACACTTGGTAATGAGCATCTGACCTACAGATGGGGAGGGAGGGAGAATTAGGTTTTGGGGCAGGTTGTTTCTGGTTTTGTTTTAGTTCAGATAGCCTCTGGTCTCACCTTATTGACTGTATGCTCTTTTGCAACTGGGATGCAGTAGGTCCTGAAATTCATCTGCCCGCTTAATTTCATTAAAAAGGCACCAAGTTAATTCACTTTCAAACTAAAACAGTAGTGTAAACACACCATAATTGCCTAATTCTGAGCTCCAACCAAAGGCATCAGCAGACCCATTTCATGTTATATGAGAGCAAGGTATTTCCATAATTAAAAAGTATTATTTTTTATTAAAATTGACGCACAAAACAACTGGTAAGTCACAGACTTTTGTGCAGTGATTTGCTGAACATTGCATTTATTGAGGATTATAAATTGAGACTGAAGGAAATAAATAAAGGTACCGTATAATGACTAAATGAAGATTAGTAAATGTATTTTGCCTTCTGTTCAGAACAAAACCCTTCTGTGTTTGACCATTTTTTCTTACCAGGTTGAGATTTGACAGGTTTTACAGCAATTCTTAAGAATTTTTTTCTACTGATGTGTCTAGTAAAATCATCATAATAGTTTCTTGAGAGGTTCAGACACGGTTTGCCTAGTTAGATCCACTAAAAATAGTTTTTAATATATGTATTATTTTTAAAACAATTGTCTTGTTAATGGTTGTGCCAAGAAAGCATATAAACTCCTGTGAATCTACCTTAGCAATGGGAATCAAACCTTATAACACTGGACTTGGAAACCATTTCTGTTCTACAGCACAGACAGAAATTTTAAAGCTGAAAAACAGGTAATTCAACCACTAAATAAAAGGAAAAAAGAAGAGAGAGAGGGGAACTAGACAAAGCCATTGACTGCCACACTTCAATACGAAAAAGCATAGAGCCTACCAGCAAGGCTTCTAGCTTTCTGTGAAAAGGACTGTCATGTCAGAACACAGCAAGCATCATCCCTGTCTTTTAGCACTCCTTTTATCATAGTGGATGGGTATTCCAATGGTGAGGTGCACATCTTTTTGTTAATTACTGTTTCATGGTGCGAGAATACTTTGTGACTTCAGCCAGGGACCAGTTTAACAGTTCTGGAGCTTTCATCTCACTGAGAAGTAAGAGCCAACATTGTTCTTATCCCTGCAAGGATCAACACTGTAACTTGTGGTGCTAAGGCTACATTTTCAGCTTCCTAAAGCTCTTTGATCTCGTCGAGTCTCAACTGAGGTCCCTCTCAAAAAGTTACTGAGAACATTCATGCTAATGACAAGCACATTTCTATGTTTTTTGTTTTGTTTTGTTTTCTTCATTTGTCTTTATCCTCTACGCCTTGAGTGGGAAAAGAGCTGAAGTGAATTCAGTGATATATCCGTTTAGAAGCACATAGCTAAGAGGGATGTGGAGCTTATAGTCACATTTTTATCAGCATGCACTCAAATGATGCTAGAGATGGATGGCTGTAATTAATAGGTTGTAAAACTGGAACCCTTACAAGAACAGGCTAAATTGTCTCCCTTACTTCAAACAGGCTAACATTGGATTTGAAAACAGAAAAGATGCAGAAGAAACAGGAATAGGTGGGTTTGCTTGGATAGGGAGGATAGGATAGGATCTGGGAGCTTTCCTGTGTTTCTACCAAGGGAAGGAATTTCTTTTATTCAACAATGAGATACTTGTGTAAGTTAAACACCAGGGATGGCAGGTAGATAGTTTTTACTCTGCAAATTTCAATAATACATTGCAGATTTTATCTCTAAAATGCATGGAAAGATGTATTTTTAACTTCAGGTAAAGGACTTAAGCTAAGTTCACCTGGGTTCTAGTACTAGCTGTACTCCCTCTCAAGCTTTTGGGTAAATCTGTACCTGCAACAATTCCTCTACTTCAACTTTTTTTTTTTTTTTTTTTTTTTTCTTCTATACCTGTAAATGCAAGCTGCTTTAGGGCACTTGTACATTTTGAAAGAGGTTGAAGTCATCTGTGCCAACATTGCTAACGGATCTAAGAGTACCTAGAGAGCCCAAGGTACAGGTTATCTGAAAACCATCTTGATCACTGTATAAGCTGACTTCATCCAGTATACAGAAAAAAAAAAAAAAAAAAAAAAAAGATTTAGACAACTGGGAGATGATGACCATGCTTGTTCCACAAGAACCCTTGAGACTGTAATTCATTTACTGTCTGAAGGGGTCAAAGTTTTTTCTTCATTAAAGCATGATGCAAAGGCAAAAGCTTTCATCAATTTTTTGGAACCACGAAAACAAGTTCTATTTTGTTGGCATTTTAAAACATTAGAAACCCTTTTTATTGCTACTATTTCTAGATTTTATTCTGGCTGCATTATTTAACCTGGAACTCATTTTCTAACATTGAAAACTGTGGTATATGTGCTACTGTCAGTATTCATATTACTTAAATGAAGTAGGAGGGCTTGGTCCTGTTTGCTTGCATGGAGATGCTAAATCAGGAAGTCATCTGCACCCAACAAGTTTTTTATCTCCCTATCACGACGTGTCTCCACTGACTGGCTGACCAGGGTTGGACTGAGTACATTTGAATTTAGCATGGTTCAGGAGGTTTATAGGTTTATGATCTTAGACTTTTTTTTTTTTTTGAAAATGACAAAAAGGGCCATGAGAAACATGAGCCTATGATCCTAGTATGGACTTAGGAAGGAACACTGAAATGCCCCTCTGTAAAAAAAGAGCAAAACAGAATACAGCTAGCACCCAGAGCCAAACTGCTGCTCTTGCTGACTTTAGCTACTGCTGTGTGATGTGACTGGCTTGTAGAAATATAGGAAATAAACTGTTCTTACTTTAATAGCACGTACTGCTCTAAAAAGTATCAGATTAAAGCACTAATTGGCATTCTTCTTGTCAGTCAGTACAGAGACCCACATTTAATTGGTGCAAGCTAAACCACAGTCATTCCCAGATGTGAACACTAGAAATGAAGTTTGAACTATATTAGCAACCTAATGGGAATAAACTTGGAAACCACCTCTTTTGACTTTAAGATACACAAAGGACTTCACAGTCCTATGTTGACAGTGCATGAAACCCCTAATTCAGTTTAAGAGATGAAATGTGGTAGTTTAATATAGAAATGGAATTACCACTTGTGCTATAGTTTTCTTTGCTATCAAACAACAAATTGATTTTGTGAGTTCGAAATAAATAGAGAACTCGTCATTGAGATTCATCTTGATTCTGGAAGAAAGAACCTATGCAATATCGGTTTATGATTGCAAATGGTGGAAGTGCCAAAGCTCCAGTGGCTGATCACTCATCCACATTACTGCAAAGTACCTCCAAGAATGTACCATGTACGGTACCTGTAGTGCAAATTCAGACTGCCCATGGCCCCTGGTTTCTGAATGCCCCTCACCAGAACCATTCTGGGGCAAGGCAGCCACCCAGCCAAAACAGACAAGTCCTTTGTCACCTTCCTACATGCACTTCCAACCTCTTGCCTGGCCAACAAGTCACATACGGGATTTTAGGACCAGAGACTGCTGATCCTCATGCCATAGGCAGTCCCTTGACCACAGCTACACTTTGAGCATAGGCATATACCTGCATCAGGTCTGCCTCCCTCCACACAAAATAATGCACACCCATCCTCCCAGCTAAGAGCTGGGACACCTCTACCATAACTATCATGGAGAGTCATGCTAACAAGTGCTAATTCAGAAGGTGGAGGAGCATGGGACATGGACACAGCCGAGTGCTCATTGTGAGCTTGGAAATTCAATTGTCTGTGATCATCTGAGCATACAGGTAAAATATTTACATTAATACCACTCTTTAAAAGGAGCATGTTCTGTAAAAATTAATGCAAAATTACAACTCACATGGCAAATCCTAGGTATTAATTAGGTATAACCTAATTGTATCTGACTTCATTTTCTTTATTAATTTGCCATAGTTTATATTCCTGTTGGAACTTTTCTACATAGAAAATTGTTCTTATTTTTCACCTTTAAAGATGCAGCCAAAGGGCACTCACAAAAACTGTAGAATTTTGCTCTGTAAATCTTTGTATCTAAAACACTTGCTTGTTTCTGTATGATCCTGAAAGATCATACAAATTCCATTATAGGGATTCAGTGTTCCTAAAGATGAGACTATCATACTTGCAAAACTCTGCTGTCATTTTCTGACAGCAGTGACCAGTGACAATTCCCCCATTTTTACTAAGGAAAAAAAAAAGGGGGGAGTAAAAAAAGCAAATAATAAATGAATAATAAATGGATAAATGTGTATTTCCCATATTATTTTCTAAAATCTTAAAAAAAAATTGCTGTTCAATGTTTGCATTAGTCTTAATATGTCAACATTTCAGAAGCTGTGGCACAATAGAGACATAGTGGGATTAGGAATCCTCTGCCAGAATCTCCCATCCAGGACATGTGCAAAACTAAAACGATTATCAAACAGACTCATCTTAGCTTGGCTCAGTACAAACACTGATGCACCAGTTATACAGAGAGTGCTGATATACTCACAAAGATAAAATGACACAATTTACTATTAAAAACTGACTTCTCATGATTAAAAATAAATAAATAAATAAATAAATAATAGTAATAATAATTTCAATTGGTTCCCAACAAGCTGCAGAAATCAGTGACTGATAGAGATGAAAACATAGTTACACATATTTAAGTTACACTTGAAGGTTTCTCTAAATGAATGAACATATGCAAATGTTTGAAGCCCAGGGGCAGCTGTTCCTTGCACTCAGGACATTTACATAGCTTTTCAAGCTAATATTTAATCTAGTATTCAGTAAAACATCATTAATTACTTTCATAAATTTCTAACATCCTGTGAGATGTTTTTTTTTCCTCTGAGCTGCAAAACAGTCTTCCAAAACCTTCTCCTCATATTAAGTGCAACAATTTTCACTGTACAGAGATTTTAACTGTAAGAAAAAAACAAAAAAAAAACAAAAAACAAACAAAAAAAAAAACAAACAAACAAACAAACAAAAAAAAAATCTTATTGCTTAATGCTGTTTTTTGTAGTGTTAAAGAACACAGAAATATTATACTTTGGCAGAAATAATTTGGGGGCAGCAGGGAATAGGAGGATAATGCCACAGAGGTCAATCAAAGAACTGCCATGCTTTGTAATAATAACTTGATGAGAAGAGAGGAACTTCCACACTGGATCACCTATATAGGTTTATCTAACTCACCGTCAATGGCTTCAAGGGAAAATTATAAGTAACTGCTGAAGGCAGTTCCAGCAAAAAATGCCTATGGAAGATTTATTTATTTAATTATTTATTTTTACCTAGCTTCTATAATGTTAGTGATGTTAGTGTGAAGATTCATTCATCTTCTAGTTGTTTGAGATATTTTTATTATTCTTAGACAGATATATACTTTTATAACAACTCAAAACCTCTAGGAATCCTACTGCCTTCAGTCTTCTAATAGCTGTAACTATGTTTGTCCTTAAGCCACACCAGTCGTGCTATAAACTCCCTCTACATCATACCCATAGAAAAATAAAAAATTCTCATCTACATTCCCTTCACAACTGTTCTTCTATATATGTTTATCATGTCCCTTTACCATTTTTCTCCCTCATGCAAACAGTTCAAGTCTTTCAGGATCTCCTCTTACAGAAAAGTTTTCTGTGGTACCAATGATTGTTTACGGCTAACAAGTCCCACTGCAGACAGTATTCTGATCTGACCTCAAGATCATCTGACCTACAAGATCATTGTAGTAGCCCTGCAATGTGCCAGAAAAAAAATCCAAAAAGTAGTAAGAAATATGGCAGCATATGCAATGCAAATGACTGAACAGTAAAACCATGTGGTGTAACATTAATGGATGATGCACCTCTGCTTCGTGGAATCCTCTTCTTCTTGCATTTTATATTCATTTTCCCATTTTTTTAAATTAGACATAAAATCAAATCCCACATGACACAAGAATTCTACAAGAATGTTGCAGAAATACCTACATAAGTAATTTCTTTTATTGATTTGAACCCTTTGGGTCTATTTCATGGATTAAAAAAACTCCTAAATAGGGCAGCCTGCCCTGGCACCAGTCAAAGTAATTTAACACAAATCTATAGAAGAGGATTGATCTTACTGAGCTTACCTCTAATGTGGTTTACAAATACTGACTCTTAGTGTGTTAAGTTAGGCACTCTTTGCTCTGAAAGTTATTTTTATGCCTACTCTCATACCAGATGGGCATCCAAGTATTTCATAAAAGATGACAGAAAAATTACACATAAAGTTGGAGAGAGGCAGACTAATATCAAAACAGAAAAAGAGGGGGATAGAAGTAATGAGTTTGCCTGAACCAATCTCGTATTTCATGACCTCATCATGCAAAAGCTGCCTATCAGTTTTGCAATAAGTAATAAATATTAAAATGATTTTTTCATGTCTTAGCAAAAGCTTCAAATATAAATTGTTTTCACAAATGTTTTCTCCTGCAAGCAATGAATGGTTCTTCATCAATCTTTTATCAAAAACAATCTTGTTCTGATTTCAGTCTTATAAGAAAATCTTCTCTCTCCCCTTTCTTGTTCTTTTACTTTTTTTTTCCCCTTTCTTGGTGGAAGTTACATGAATATCATTTTACACTTGACTGTAGATGCATCTCCATTGATTGGGAAATAAGACGTAAATCTGAAGGATGTATTGTATATAGCTCCAAATAACAGACAGATATGTAATGATTCCACCGTGCCTGATAGTTACAAAGAAGGAAAATGTGTGCATGTCCACACAAATATGTTAATATTCCTTTTTCTAAGAAATTTTTAATGCTTGTATGAAGGAGAGCTAAAAATAATCTGACTTTGATGGAGACCTTCCTGTTTGTGTTTGAAACTGATAAGACAGCAGTAATTGCAAATTTATCTGTTTTACTCAGGACACTGTAGAGACCTGAAAAAAAACAACAGATCATTTATTAAACTTTGTCCAACATAAGACAAAGCTGTTTGTCTTTTGCTGCACATATATAAATGGAATTGAACATAGACAAACATAAAACAGTGGTCACATACTTTATGAGCAGCAAAGAGGGTCATACCTCCACATATCCAGAGTAAAAGAGCCAACATGCAGTTGGCTAAACTCTATTATGTGAACTTTCACTAATGGTACAAGAAAAGAATCTGGTTCTGAACTATATTTTTCATACTTCACATATCAATTATCATTTTGATTATTTTGGTCTCTGAAATCTTTTTAAAAGCTTAAGTTATGGAGGAACTGCTGAACCATTTTTTGTTGTTGTTGTCGTCTTTTTCTCTCCCAAAACCACAATGAATGCAGCAAGCAAGCCAGCCTGTGCCATGTAGAGAAGAGTGAATAAAGCCTGATTTCCTAAGGATTTTGTTTTCACATCCCACTGATCCTGCTTTAACAAATACGATTTCCCTGTGCTTTCCTGTGATGGATTTCTCCATCTGTTTGCAACACTGTCAGGTCAACACCACATCCAAAGATCTCGCTGCATTTCTCTGAACACCCTCACACATCCTCTGACCCCACCAGTTGGCAGAATATAGTGTGGTTGCCTCAGAGCTGCACAGACTGAGTGGCTGCTCCTGTTGCCAGGAAAAATGGATGGCAGCTGAGGTCTGCCTGTCCTCTCCTCAGTGGGGACGTTTACTTGTTTTGTTTTTCTCCTTTGCTGAAATATGGATTTTCAGGAATATTGTACAGATTTTTTCATCCCTGAGATTCTTACTGACCCATCAAGTCTGGCTGATATTGCCCATTGGTTTAGAAAGTTAATATAAGACACAGATAGGTGGTTGATGGGTGTACAAAAGTAGTGCAGTAACAAATAGCTTTCTTTCTTTACAAAACAAGACTAAAACTTATAGTCCAGTGACTGAGAACCTGTAAATTATCTTCAACAGCAGCTGAAGAGGAAACAGGAGGGTGTTGTGCTTTTTGAAAGGTATTTCTAGTCACTGATTGTGCTTTGCATTATACCAGCTGGGTGTCTTAATTTGTTATGTCAAGTGTTTTTATTTCTTTAATTATGTCACCATGCTCCACAACGTGATGCCCTTACATATTTTTTTATGTGTCATACAATGTATAATTGCAGTTCCCTATGCTCCCTGTGACTTTCCCAAAACTGATATGACATCTTATGTGGTAATCTATAATCAGTTAATGAATACTAAATAAACAAAACAAACTTAGAAGATTAAAGCATGCTCGGCCTCCTGATTTTAAAAACACAATAATCTAACCCTTGTGCTCATGCATAATACATGCAGTTCAGAAAATACTTAGCCAAATCTAGTAAATCCTTGAGCTACTAGACACTGCTTTATACTTACAGGATTTATGTAAACACCATGTGTGATGGAGAAGGGAACTGAAAGGAGGAGAGATATAGGTGGGAGCACATCAGAAATTCACAATATTCTCTAAGGGTATGTCAGCTTTAATACTTCTGCCCATGGAAGCTGTAAGAGACTATTTTGAATGTCATACCTGGGAACATGCCCTTCTTTATGCTCAAACATAATCATGCCCACAGTATGTGGATGCATTCTTGTGTTGAGGACACATGGCTTTAGCCCAAGGATAAACTGATTTGTTCTGCATGCTTGTTTACGTACATGTCATAAGGCAACCCAAGAGCAGCTGTAGTCACCACACATATGCATAGCACCATAAATTATGTTTATTTTTACAGTAACATCAGCTGACTTTGCTGTTCTTCCTTATATGCATGCCTCTCTGGACCCTGAAGTGGTCTCACAAAATCTAAATGCCTCCTGGGGCTAAATAGGATGTGTCCTGTTCCCAAGCCATACAGGAAAGTGAATCAAAGTAAAGCGTCAGACCAGATTTAGCTGGCATACATTCACCATCTACTAACACACACACATATTGCTCTAGATCTTTTGATCATCTTCTTGGTGGCACAATCCAATCTGGGGACATGAATGCTGTGTCTGTCGTACTGATGTCTGCAATCACTATTTCCTCCTGTTCCAGCACAATCTTTTTTCTATTACTTGTCCAATGTTAAAGTGATTTAAGACTGGAATTAAAACATTTCACCATTAAAACATTTCCTATCTGATTTTTTCATATCTTGATTTTACCCTTGCAGTTTGTAACATTTATTTCCTTTTTTTTCTTCTTTCTCCTAGACAAGACTTATTGTCTCTCTATTTCATAGACAAACTCTGAAAAATATATTATTTTCGTATTTTAAAATGAAATATTGTAAATAGCAAGATCTAATACAAATAATTATTAGTTCAAGATATGACAATTTCTTTCACCAAAATAAGAAATCTTAATTGATCCAAATGCTGAATTATCAGCTTTCAGAAATAACAATCATGGCTGATTTGATTACAGGGGGAGGGAGAAAGATGTAAGGAGCCTGAATAACACCTAAGAAAGGGCTTTTCACTATGGCCTTCTTTTCTAGCCAAAGCTGGAAAAAAACATTTTGGAAAGTTGTTAGAAGCATTTCCAGTCTGACTTCTCTCTTAGATATTTTTATGACCTCAGTCAGGTCTCTAGTTTCTTGAATGAGCAGACACTTAATTTTAATACATTATGCAATAGATGTTTGTCTGAGAAAAGAAAGACACACAACTGAATAAACATGTATTTATGTATCCTTCAGATCTTTAAATAGGTTTACTGTCTTCCTATTCATACAATTCTCCTTTAAATGTAGAGAATACAAAATCTAAAAATGAAGAACTAATTCTGGATAATTTTCTTACTAGAAGTTGGCATTGAAGACATAATATGCTCAATGATCTATTTTTGTCTCTTTTTTTTTTTTTTTCTCCCCAAGGAACAGAGCACTGAGTTCTTTTAAATAAGCAAAGTTTAAAGAATTATGAATACTAGTGTGTAAAGGAAAAGAAGATAGTATATTAAAAAATAGCAAAGAACAGCCAACTGGATCATAAATAGATGTCACAACAAATTGATAAAGATGTTAAGAAAAAAAAAACTCAAGATCAAAGAGTAGTTTCATAAGAAAAATGGAGTAAGAGATGAGAGATGAAAGATTTATCAGTGCAGTCCAAATAGGAAGTGAGTGGTTGAGGAAGAAAGAGATGACTAAATGGAAGTCTAGAAAGTCCATAGGCATTGTGTTATAAAATCACTATTTAGGAAGGTCATGACAGCCTATTTATTTTGGGCACTCTGATGTGACAAACTGTCAAAAAATAATATTTTTCCTAAAAAAATAATAATTATGCCACAGAGACAGAGGGCAGAACTTGAGTCCCAGAAGATGCTCAGGCTGAGTGGCACATAGTGAGGAAGCACCCAGATTTCTGCCATGACACATCAACATCGTGGGTTTATGCCAATCTTCACCAATTGATTTTGGACCCAATACCTTCTCTTTATGATGTCCATAAAAACAGCATAGACATACCCAATCTAATCTTTATGTAAACATACAAAAATTCTGCTTCTCCTTTTTGGAAATGGCATTCCTAGTCTTTCTTAATCCACAGATTTCTTTCCCCAGTATTTTTTTATTTTGTACACGTTTCACTTGCCATTTCTTCTTTTCAGTGCTGGAGATCTGAATTTTGAAATCTTGCTTCCTTCTTGCAGTTCTAATACATAGCATCAAATAAAATTTGTATAACTCACTGACCTTAGATTTTTCATTGTGGATTTGGATCTGTATTTTACACATCACAAAATTTGTTGACATTCATATTTAAAGACCTAATGTGTTTCATGACCAAAAGACTAAAGCTAAAGAATTTTTCATATTTTTCATATTTAAAGACCTAATGTGTTTCATGACCAAAAGACTAAAGCTAAAGAATTTGTCTGAGTGTAGCATTCATCAAGTTTTCCCCTCCAACTGAATTTCTCTCTTTTGTGGAGGAAGTGAACCTCTTTCTTTATAATTTGTGTTCTTTAGTTTTCCTTATGTATGAAGACTATCTTTTGCTTTGCATATTCCACAAGAGGATCCACAAAGAAGAATGTAACCTAACGTGGATAACTGCTGATGAAAACAAACCAGATACCTGCCTATCAAATTGACTGCAATTTAGACAATAAAAATTATTAGGGTTAATAGTTGAAATATCTGTTTTCATGTAATCATATATAGAGGTATAAGCACCTAAAATTCTATGAACATTTCAAACATTCAATGTAACTCAAACATCAAAATGTTCAATTGACTGCTCAAGAAATACCAAGTAAATTTATAGCAGCAACTGTGAAATTTTCAGTTCCTGGACTAATTAACAGGTTCATCTCAGCTGTATTCAGCAATATACAAGTGACATATAGTATTCTGAATTTTAATATATTATTTCTCTCTTTTATAATCAGACTAAATATACCTGAATACAACATGAAGATACTCAGAATGTATATGTACTTCCCTTTAATAAATTGTTATTACAAGAAACATTGGCAAATATGTCAGAAAGGGAATTTCAATTTTTCACTCCATTCAACTTTAAAACAGCATTGGAAATGATTGTCCAAAGGAGCATGTTTCTCTCTGAGACTGATATCATCACAAAACAGATGGAAGAAATAAGGAAATCATTTTAATTTTCACATCTGTGTTTGAGTCCATAATAAGATAAATCACAGAATTTGAAGGAATAATTCATGTACTTGGTTTTGTTTGTTTTTTAAACCACTTGGAAAATCTAATTCATACATTATCTGTACACATTTTGTGTATTTTCTGCATATAAGCATACTTTATAGATACCCGATAGATATCTGATAGATACTTACCTCCAAATATGAGTCTGTAAAAGTGTATTCACTAAAAATTACCTTGGTGCCTCTCCTGATAATACATTTGAAAACCCTTGTGCCCAAAGACAAATATGAAGAGATTTTCAGCTGCACACATTGGGAAATTAATTAGTAAATATTATACAGTTCATGTATTGTCATGAAGTAGCAAACTAGCATGGATTGCAACTGGTTTGTGTGTTATACAAATTTTAGTAGATTTTTTTCAACAAAAGTTTATCAGAAGTTTTATGTGAAATGACACCACCACTTGGAAATAATAAAAAAGAAGTGGACAAAAAATGAAACAAGTAGTGCTTAATATTAATGTAAAATAGTAATAAGGGATGCCAAAGATATAAAATGAAGTGTATTTTATGGGAGAAAGAATCGGGGTCTTTATAAGTATTTTGGAACAGAAAGGAATCCAAAGAGTGGTATAAGCCCACTTACAGAGAGAAAAAAAATATTAATAATGAAAAAGAAATGTGTTTTTTTTTTTTTCTCTACTCGGAAAAGAGAAGAATGAAAAAGTTACTATATCATAAAAGGATGAGGATGTAATTTCCATCCTATTAGCATCTAAGCAGGATGTTGAAACACCTATAACAGTTTAAAATATCAAAAGACTTATATAGTCTAGGTTCAAGGATTCTAATGAAGCAGACAGTGAAGATCTCTGACTTCCTGATGCTAATTTGTGCATAACCATGAGAAAAAAACATCATTATTTGTAATGCTGAAAATGAGCAAGATAACCTGCTTGCTCCAGTACAAGACAGGTAACTGAATATCAATCCAGAGAAAAAGAAATTCAAAAAATTTACAAAGGATGTATTTTAATTTAAAGCTTTAAAAATAGACATACTATTCACGTGGATCAGCAAGACTTCACAGAAAAGCAAGTTTTGCCAAACAGAACATTTCTTTTTTTAACATTGAAATGAGCAGTTTGGCTGAATAACTCCTCTGCCAGCAATGCAAGCTGGCATTTACAAAGCTGCCTCTCCTCCTCACCCTCTGCCTGTTGCAGCGCATCATCCCAGCAGCTATTCCAGCACAGCCCTGGGATCAGGATGAAAAACCTAATCCGCATCTGAAACAATACTTTTCCTCTCAGTGTTAAACTTTTCCTCACATCCTTCTCCAGTTCAATGACAGTTGCATAAACCTAATGAAAGGTTTGGAGCTGCAGGAAGAATGTGAGACCAAAGGTGAAACGGAACATTCCTATGAGCTAACATTGCCAACAAAGCCTCAATTTCAGGGAACTACCACCTAACTCACAGCAGCAGAGCACTGTCATGAAGATTTGTTAGCAAATGGGGCTCTTCTAAGCAATTTTCCACAGTCACCAGCACTAGGTCTTATGCCTTGCAATTTTTTAATCAATAGTATGTCAGTAAACACACACTCTTATCTGATGACATTTCTGGGTGACATAAAAGTTGAAAGAATGCTAAACTGTGTGAGGCAAGGTACCTAGATAGTACAAGCACAGAACAAACCTGCTGCAACTCGGTCCAATACAGCATTACACAAGTATGGATAAAACTGCCAGGCACTCCAGCAGAAGGAGGGAAAGCAATGATTCTGGAAAGAATTTGAAGGTCTCAGAGAACAGTAGTAGTCCTAGTGCAAAGCTGTGAAGAAAGTCTTAACTGATCCATGAAAGTACAATAATCAGAGGTTAGAATATGGATAGAAATACAATTTTACTTCTGTATACAGTACTTGAGTAGATAGCAATGGGTAAAGCTTTAATCTCAATTATTTTTATATCAAAGTCTTGGAAGTATATAGGGGAGAAGTATAAAAATGATTCAAATGGTGGGAAAAATGACTTAAAATTAAAACAAGAAAGAGAGCTCAATCAGCTGAACTCTTCAAAAGCAAACTGATATATGACTTGATTGCATAAAGTAGAAATGTCAAATACAGAACATGTTGAGAAGTCAATCAAGCCATGGAGCGTAACAAGAGAGAGACAAAGAAAACAAATGGTTCTTACATTAATTGGTTCCCTGTCTTAACAGTCACTCTGTAAGTACCTCAAAGTACCTTGAAGTTGGCAGCCAGACTGTAAAACTGAAGGGCTTATTTTAATCTTACTTACATTAGATTTACACCAGTATTTGCTTCAGTTGTTTCTACGGAATTGTCAGCACTGCTGAATACGTAGGAAACCAAATTTTCAATATAGATCTATAGAAATTCCTGCTAAGCTGTTAAGAAGAAAAGGTACAAACACAATCAGAATTTGATGAACTGGTTTTCTTTTAGAAGGAAAGTTTCTTCTAAATATGTAATATAAGTGCACCTGTTATATATACATGAGCAACAAAGCATTTGTAACTTTTTTCAATATTACATATCTTTCTTAACCACACCAAAAGCATTTTAATGTTTTATAATTTCCCATAATACTAGTAATTACCACAGAAAAAAAAATAAATAGATGCAAGTCTCAATAAAAATGTCACAGTTTGAAGTTTTCTTTAGTCAGTGCTGCACAGCTGTGCTTTTCTAACTTCCTGATTGACAGTAATTACCATTATCATGATCTCTCAATATGACCAAACTGTTGCAATTTAGTTTGGTAATGCTAACAAACAAAATCTCATGAGACATAGCCCTACTCTTCTAAGTGATCAGCCCAACCTAATTTCAGAAGGAATCCTTAGCAGCAGATGCCCCCTCAGCCCACCCATGCCCTCCTTTGCACTTTTACTGTCCTCTCTGGACTCTGTGCTAAGGACACATAATGAAGGAACCAGCTGAAAACAAACCTGACAAATAAACAGAGTTGTTTTGGCTATATTTGTGTGTTACACCAGATCACAGAGGAGTTCTGCCTTGAGAGGTGAGTACTGCGGCACATGGCTAGGAGCAGGGAAAACAGCAGGGAAGTAGCATGAAGGGAATCAGCTGGGTCTGAGTGGCCATGACAAGCTACAGCTCAGCCAGGTCACGTAACTGTGATTTCTTCCCCATATGACATCCAGCTTTCCCTTTCTCTCACTCAAGCAACCTGCCAAGCAAACTCTCACAAGTTTGTAAACAGGTCTGTCTTGCTTAGCTTCTAGTCATGGTAGCTATGGTTATCTGGTGACTACGAACGAGTCTTTTACCAACATCACTTTTACCAACAGCCTTATGTAGCTTCTTCCATTAAGCTGAATAACGGCGCTTAACATGTGTACATCCTTTAACTAGAGTTACAGTTTTGTAACAGAGAACCAGCTGAGAGCTGCTGCTGTCAATTCCTAGCACAGAACTGTATCTCTCAATCAACACATTATCAAGTTTAACAGCAATTACACTACCGCTTATCTAAGCTCTTTAAACCAGCATATATTGTCCATTACTCACTCAAGGGAAAAAAACAAACAAACAAACAAACAAAAAAAAAAAAACAGGATAGGAGGGATAAAAAACAGGAAGAGGAATGCTTTCTATTTTAATGCATTTGAGACTTTGTTTCTGTTAGCCATACTTAAATCGGAGAATTAAAAAAGGCTAATACAGCAACAAAACCACTGTATTTTTCAATATCCCATGATGTGGAATTTTCTTAAATTACAGATAAGCTAGGGTCTCATTACAAATTATAGGTAACTGTAAGATACCAGCAACTTACGGCTGGTATCTAACAAAGAAACAAGAAGAATGTAATTCTGGATTTTTGTCCTTTTTTACATATATTTTTTTCTGTAGCTCAAGACTCCCTGTATGAGAAACTATAGTAATAGTTTTGTCACTCTCAACAGTGAATCAATTAGGTATGACCTGTATCCCTATTAGCAACTTCCTGAATCATTCAGTATCACCCATCCCTCTGCCCCAATATTTTTAACTGTTTTATTGGAATAAAATGAGTTGTATATTTTGTAAAGAGGAACATATAAATAGATTTTGTAAATTAAAAACATTTCCACATTCCTGGCATAATCCCTTGACATTTGCACTCAGCATGATTCGGCAGCAGGAGACATCCACCCTTAATTTGCTACCTACATACGTAATTATATTAACACATAGAAATTTAACACTGTAAGACAAAATGATCTCAAGGGCTTTCTCTAGCTGGAGCTCTCCTTGTCCCCAGAAGAGAGCTCCAGCTAGAGAAAGCCCTTGAGATCATTTTGAATGTTTCTGACTGTATATTATAGTTTTATTTATGGTGCGTGTCCTTAGCAATGGCCCTAGAAGCAAGATAAAGTAATCCCCACACTGTGCTCCATTGTGTCACAGATAGAGTAGTAGTCACCTCTGAAACAGCTTGCAGCTAGTTCAGGTACCTGGCTAAACTGCCACGACTCTTTAACACCTGTGGACACAACTGAATTAGGAATTCACAGGCTCTTCTACTCATTCTCTAACATGGCAGGATCCTCTTGTTTATGAGTACTGGTACAGTGCCAAGGAGGGACAACTTGGTCAATACAGCTCCTCACAGGCTATGCATGGTTGAAGATAACTGAGTGAGTAAATCTGACAGAAAACTAGTGGTATGTGAATGAAATCACCTCATGGTTTTAAATCTCCATTCCACAATTTCTTTTTCCTTACAACAATATTATGGTGGAAATATATTCCATATATTTTTCTAGGTTGCTGTGTCCTTATCACAGCAGGATCCTGAACACTACCTATTAATATTACATACCTGCACACACACATAGGTCACTATTCACATACTGTAAACCATGTCACCCCCATGAATTCAGGATTCATCTGACAGAGGAGCAAAGCCACCCTGCACTCTAGGAGGGCCTGCCTAGAGTCTCTCCTGTCCTTCAGTCTCAAAGAAACTGATTCTAGAGCAGACACTGACAGTAGACATACGTGTCTGTGTGGTCTTACTGGGAGATTTGCCTGGATAGCAAAGCCAGAAAACACATACATTATATGTATAATTCACTTTTTTTTACCATCAAAATACTGTGACACCTAGGCCATAGCCTGCCAACTGTTGTAAAAGACTCAGCAGTTCAGGGATTAAAATTAAAAAAAAAAAAAAAAAAAAAGACAAAAACTATTCCAGCTAGAATCATAGAAAATTGAAGTCAACAACAGAAAATTGTTGTGTCTAGAAGTGAAACAAGATATACGTGACAGGTTCTCAAATGTCATAAAAAATGTAATCATCATAACTTTCAGGTCACATCTTTTTGTTCTAAAGATTAGTGACAATAGTTTGAATCAAAAGGTGACGTTGGATGCAGACTGAACCACAACTACATAAACAAAGACAATAATATACAGTCTAATAAAGCAAAACTCACCCTCCTTCCAATGTGCCAGAAGTTCAGCCCAATCTTAGATCAAGACCTGGAGCAGTAACGAAGACTCATTTCTAGGTTCTCATTTCTAGGAAGTACTGAAGTGAACTTTAAATTATTTGTTTGGGTTCTCATATCAGTGTGTTTCCTTAGCATCAGTGTGAAACATAATGGCTTTTAAAATTCCATACATTTTAGCCTGTTTCACAGCATAACTATGCAAGGCAGGGATGCTTCAGAAATCACAATGTTTAATTTCACAATGAGCATGCATTATGATTTCAACCATGCTACTGAGGAAAACTCCAGGCTATGCATAAAATTGACTGACCAGACTTTTATTATAATAACTGAATAGATGAAATAATGTTCCAGTTATCCTTCAGCTCCTTCCTTGTCTCCCCACTTCACACTTAACTCCCCATAAAAACCAAATACCCTTCATGCATATTTGCCTGGGAAAACGTGTGGGCACATTTACAAGCCTTTTGTAAATGTTACAACCACTGACCCATCATTTAAGAAAAGAAGCTTAAGTTTTCTTTATTTTTAAAACAAAAATCAAATCAACTTTAGTGATTGGTCTGCCAGACACAAGGCAACCACCATCTGGAGCTCCCTGAGATGCAAAGAGATGGAGATGGAGATTCCTTTCATCAAGGGTCATGCTGAGGGTCACAGCAAAGTGCTAGCAATAACATGTTGCTTAAGAGGCTGCCTCAAAATATGATATGCTTTGAAAGAGAAAAATAAAAATTTATAGTATTATGTGCTCAGTGATACTAAAGATTAGAAGTATAATGACTATTTTAAGTCCTTTGTGCAAGCATCAGCCTTGCTGCTAAAATCTACTTAGACAGTTTGATAATTCCTTTTAAGAAACAAAAAAAATAATAATCTAACTAGGGAATATAAATCAAATAAAATTAAACAAATAATATTTTGATATGTTGTTATGTTAAGAGATATTACCCAAAGGCCAATTCTAAAGTTGTCCTTTTATTAATTGCCTAAGGACTCAAAAATATTAATGACACTTACAAAGATGTACACCTTTCACATTATGCAAATCTTAGACATCAGCTCTAATCTCCTATTTAACCAGTAAGAATTGTTCTTGCCTGAGGTCCCTAGTACTTAAACTTCAAGAGATTAAAAATAGCTCTCCAAACCAACTTTTTGTTGATAAAAAAACACCTCAGCCTCTATTTAAAGGAAAAATGCCGATATGGAACTTGAAAAATAATGATGTTTTTGTGTTTAGAAAATGCCCTCATATGAGACATCAGTCATTGGACGACAGTAGATTTAGGAACTGTGACTGTGGAGCTCTGCTGAAGCACAAGAGTCAGTCAGGTGAGGACAGACTTGTGCATACATAAGCACATCTGTGTGGATAGCAGAATAAGCACCCTAACTCACAGAAAATGGAGAAGCAAAGGGCAGTTGCTTTTAAGCAGTCAGTAGTTGTGTCTGCCTATTTATTTCTGCTTTCTCTGTGACCCTTATTACATCTATAGATGTTCAGGATAACACATGGCAGATCGGTATATCTTTCACACTTTGGCAGATCTTCCTTAAACTGTTTCCTTCAGCTGCTGTTTAAGAGACTAAGTCTAAGAAAAGTTTCATTTATAAAGGTGACTGAGAGGTTGAGTGAGGTTATATTTTTAGGAAACATTATGTCCTTTTAAGATGCAGGAGATAAAATGAAAGATATTCCATAAATGCAATCCTGAGAAAACAGTACAATTTCTGCAGCACCTTTGCTAAAAAAAGACCACTCTGTTTGCATAAATTCTTTTACAACATATGCAGATCAGCATAGTGTGCACTGAAAAGCAAATATATGTTTGTCATACCTAGTTTGAAACTGGATTAAAAATGCTGAGGATTTATCTGACTAAAAATAGTCAGGAATAATTCAGTTTTTATCCATTTTGGAACGTGCCTGTATACTGATGTCTTTGTAATTATGTGTGTTGTGGGGTCAGAATACACAAGCAGTTGTGCTTGCGGTGGGAGAGTTAGGTAGTATAGGAGAGGGAGTAGTTCTGGAAATCATGATCACATGTGGGATTTCACACCACAGAAATAACATCTTCAGAGGTCAAACTACCCAATAAACAATTCTGAACTTGTTGAGGAAGAAAGCAAGCTCAGCAGACAGAGAGATTCATTGAATCAAGAAAGGCAATGGGAGCAAAGTAGCATGAATTCCTCTACACGTCTGAACTGTAAAAGAGCACGTGATGCTTACTGGAAACGTTCCTGCTTAAATCTGTTAAATCTGTTGGTCTGCAGTCAGGAAAAACAGTTGGCTCCTATAGCTCTGCCTGGTAGTTGGCTGTGCTAAAATTCTTGGCTTATGAGTACTTCTTTGTTCAGACTCTCCTTGAAAACTTAATTGTTTAGGGTCTTTGAAAGATTTTCAGTCAGCTAAATATCTTCTGTGCTCCTTTCCTCTAAACAGTCGAGACTCCTCATACTTCAGGTGTACCATCATTTTCAGCAGACATCCTAGCCCTCATGCAAATAGCCACTCGTTTATGTTCTAGTGCAGCAATTTGCCAAGCTCCTCCATTGTGACATTACTGACATAGTCCAGATTAAACCACTCACTTGTACAAAGAAATTTTCATCATCCTGCCAGTCCCAAATACAAAATGTCTCCCAGAAGCAATTACACAGATACAGCTGAACTAGAGATTAGTGAGAGTAAGACTACCTAGGCACATCTTACAGAAAATATTTGTGCTACAACTCAAGATGCCAGTCTGTAAACCATTTGGGTATCTGCCTAGTTTAGCTCAGGATGGGAGAGGTGAGACCCATAAGATGGGTATGAAAAATGCTCCTGCTTGAAGGGGAAGTAGGTATGCTCCACATGGAAAGCTCAAAGAGACTACACTTTAAGAAGTGTCAGGGACAGGAAAGATCAGGAGAAAAATGAGAAGGGAAAAGAAAGACTGCTAAGAGGAGATTGGAGTCACCAAGCTTTAGAGGTGACGGAATAAGACTCTGTTGTCACTCAGAAACCAACGGAGTTGGCTGATAGCTAGCTAACTGGTACAAGAAGCCATCTACAAGGACACAGTGTGGCAAGAGCAAAGATGGTTATAAACTGATTTTACATATTTATCTAAACACCTTGATTTTTCTTAATTTAAAACAGTAGTATGAATTATAAGCTAATATAAACCTGGACTGGGGCATGCTTGGTGAGTGAATAAAGGTTGTTCAGTTTAAAAGACTTGCCTCTTCAGTCACTTCACTGCAGAAATAGATCTAAACAAATCCATTCTCCACCTTTTCGCTAGCCTGGGGTATCACCACATATTTCAGCAATAAACACAGTAATATTTGCAAAGCAATACATACAAATTCTTTAGGGAATCAGAATAATGGAAACAAGTCCTATTCTGGTAAGTTTCAGCATGAATAGCAGTTGGCCTTAACTTTTCAGTACAGTATCTTCAGGATAATCTAGAGGACATTTACAGTGATTCAGTGAAGTACTAGCTTGTCAAAATGTAGAACAAAGTACATGTTGTGATATAGTATCTTTGATTTCATTAATTTTAAAAACTGAATATCCCACAGTGGGTTTCCAAATCATAATTAATTAGTGGGTTCTACTGAATTTACTTTAAATATATTTTGTTTTAAACAAAACTGAAGAGCTCTTCATATTTCATTTGCATTTTGTCCATATTATTTCCAATGCCATGAAAAGTCATACCCTACTTGGCTGTTTATTGCTCAAAGAATGTCATATAAAGTAGGAATTGTACTTGGAGCTTATTTATGATAATTGTCCATTCATTTAGTCTTACTTCTCATCAGTCAACATTGCACTAATTACAAACAGGTAGGCTTCTTTGAAGAAAAAGATAAATATTTCCTGAAATTTTATACACACACACACACACACAGAGTCTCTTTGGCAAAATTAAATAAATAATAATAATAATTATTATTATTACCATGGTCAGCATATTTTTCTGAATTTACTTCACATATGCAGATTCAGTTATGATTTCATTCTTAATTTTTTAATAGTTTTTCCTATCAAGCATAGTGTTTCTAGACAAGAAAATATTTTGAAAATATCATAGAAATCTATTTTATATATCAAACATATATTTTATATATCATATCTGTTAAAAAAATTCTTGATACCTGATCATTTTAATTTGTGGCTTGGGAGTAGAAAAGAAGAAGTAAGAAGGGGAGTTATCCGTCTCTTGTTTGTCTTGGGGAATCATTCTATGGTTCTTATTTATTTTTCTACCACCCTTCATGAAGATAACTATTTTATTTTAGCACAGATTTTTGGGTGATTCAGAGAGAAGTATAATAATAAGTATTTATGTTATTTGAAAAATTTTTAGCATCTAAAAAATTTGCTCTTTCAGATGTTTGTGTGTTTTGTTACAATGGATCATATAGTGGATATATAGCTCATGTACTTTAGATATAAACAGTATATTAGATGCAATAAATACAAGGAATATCTTAAATGTAAACTCATTTTACAAATAATTTTGAAAACACCTTCATAAAAATAAATTTCACAAATATATTAATACTTCCTTGCATTTCTACTGTGTTTTGAATTCTGTTAAAAGCTGGATATGCATCACTCTACAAAGATAAAAGAATCAGGTCATAATCAAAACCCTATTGTTTGTTCTTCAAATAATAGGAGAACAGAAAGGTTTATGCTTCCATAGTTTATGCTGCTACAGTTTCTGAGTGGAGACAATAATTCATGTCACTAAAATACATTTACATGTAATTTTGCTGAAAAACTACAAAAAATTGAGGGATTCAGATAGAAAAGATGACAAAAAGTAATCATGAGTTTTCTCAAGAGATTTACACTCCTCATCATCTTAAGGGAATTTAAACTGCAGACATGCTGTTAAGTCACCAGTGGACAGAAAAAGATGGTGATGATATTTCCAGTGGAGAACCAACACATTTCATAAGAATCAAAGATGACAAGCTCACAAGTTGCAAAGAAGCATAACACGTACTGTGAATATTACTCATCAGGTTGAAGCCTTTTTCAAAATATGCCAGGGGATAGCACAAGGTTGACAACTGCTCTCTGGGAAGTTTTATTTTGTCAAGAATTTCACAGATGTGATTATGCTGTGTAATTTCAATATATTTTACCAGGCTCCTTCAGGCATGGTTAACACTCTACTGAAAAATATATCAACAAAATCGGTGAAGTACTTCAACATATTCAATGTCACTTAGATTAGGCTGACTGAATAGTTGCAAGAGATTTAAAACTTCCTACTGAGTTCACTTTTGTTATTTAGCACTACCTGATTATTAAATAATAACTCCTCACCATAACAGACTACCATCTTATATTTATGCAGAAGTATATGCAAGGAAAAGCATTCTTTGCCCTTCATACTCACAAGAAAGAGCTCTTCCTCACTGCCTTACTCCACAAACTTGAAACATAAGTACCAAAATTCATACATTTAAGAAAAAAAAAAAAAAAAAAAAAGGAATATGGGAATATGTGGAAAATATATTTGTTCTATGTTTGCATTGGAAGGGAATTAATTAGGCAGAGAAAGCTGAATAATTCAATAAGAACTAAAGTATGCTTCAAATCAAGACTAGAAAATCTCTTCAGTCTATTCTAAGCTAAAAAGGATGAAAATTCCTTCTTCTGTCCAGTCATAACTTTAAATGCCTAAGCAAGGCACACCAAATAAGAAAATAACTCTGAATGGTTTCTGAGAGCCACTATGGCTCCCTTGACCGTTACCTCATCTCTAGCTGTGGCTATATTGCAATGTTTTAAAAGAAAGTGGAAAAACTCACAGAAGCTGCATCACACATGAAAATTAAAAGTTAATTTTTTCAATTCTCTGTAGTAAACCAGAAAAAAACTTTGAACCATGAGATTATTTATATATGATACAAATATGTTACCACAAGTACACAGTGTTCAGTATTTCCTTTGTTATCTCTAAGGAATATCAATAAATTCAACAGCTACAGCTGCACATCAAATGCTTAAATCTCTGATCTTAGAACTGTGTACAAATCTTTCCATTTGTTCTTCAGGTTCCATCATGAAACAATTTGTTGTCTTTGCCTACACAAATCTTCAAAACACTTTCCACAACCTCACTCTGTTTTTAAAAATTATCTCTATAATTATGTGAGAGATAGGTGCTGCCTCGTTGTATTTTCAATATTTCAGCAATTACACAAAGAAAAACTCTTGCAACTGTATGGAGGAGTCTATAACTATAATTGCATTAGCTTTTACATTTGTAATAAGTCTATATATATCAGAAAGTATGAAAATCAATATAAAGCAACCAGCATTGCATACAATAATAGATTAAAATTAAGGGAGCTATACATAAAGTTCTCTAAGATAAATAGCTGTGCCTTCAGATCAAGTTTATTTTATTTTACTTTATTTTATTTTTTAATACTTCATTCTAGACTCTGTCTCTTGGGGTACTCATTATGTTCTAAAAGCTTCATATAGGTGAAGCCACTACCTTATTAAAGTCAAAAGGTGTTTTGCCATTTGCTTCAACATGGCCTACATCTACTATTAGATCAAAAGATTTAAACATGAAGTGGAGAAAGAAAGAACAAACATAAACAAAACATACATAAAAAGAGTGTATGTATTTTAAATTTTCTTTAAAAAGTAGTTCATGATCTCCCCTTGTATAAACAGCTTCAGGATTAGAACAGTCTCTCATTGCTGTAGGGATAGTCTTACAAAACATAACATATCACCAAATCTCAAATATACCACTAGGGTTTTGGTTATATGAATTTTTCAACGTATTCATTTTCCTGTCCCAGGTATATATTTCAAACCTTTTATAGCAAAGGTCCTCTGATGTTTCAGAGGTATGTTTGTGAAATGCAGGACAGTTTATTCAAATAGCCATTTCTTTCCTAAAACTTAAAACCACCCATCTGGCACATAAGGTGATGCCAACTGCTAAGCATTGAACTGATAGAGGATCATGACAAAATGCTAATTTTCTTCATGTTTTGCATGAGAACAGTAGAATGAATATGGAGGCCATTAAAATGTGAAAATGACTGATGCGTGCCTCCTCAATAGCATCTCCTACTCTTAACTCCAGTCAACGATTCAAATAATACCAAGCCAGCATTTTCAAAAATGTGTGAGGACTTTGGCACCCACTTCAGTTTTCCTATTCATTTTAAGGAAATTGAAAAACCTTCCACAAAAAACAAGTCACATCATTCTCTCCCCTCAAAGGCTTCTCTGAAACAACATCCGGACGGCATTAGAAAGAATGTGTTGAAACTTACTCCTGCATTACTAGTGGCACGTTCAACTAAGTGCAAAGACAAAAACATATATTTGAATCTCCAGAACTGTTATTATGCTATTAACTAAGAGATATTTTAGGGGCCTATATAACAGGAATGCCAGCCCTTGCCCCAGCAAGGCTGCAGCAGGTCCTGGCTCCAGCTCCCCACAGCCCTGCCCCACCACAGGCCCATGTCCTGGTCTCAGCCAGGGATATAACAAAACCAGGATATTCACATAACCAGAGATGTGCCCAGTGCTGGGGCTGAGTGGGGCACAAGGATGGTATGGGCTAACAGGCCCTGGCCTGAAAGGCCCCACTGCTCCCGGCCTCTGAGGAACCCTGACATTTGAGTAGCACACAGTTATTTCTTCTATCTTATTTATTAAAATAATAAAAGAGCATATTTAAAACTAATAACTGCACATGCCCTTATATCCAATTATTTGAGTGCTCTGTTTTGTCGATCCAGCACACAGTTGTATGAACTAATACAGCAGCAAGACTAGTTGAACAGTGATTCTAGACAGCTATATTTCCAATTGCCACAGTTTTCATACTATGGAGGTACAAAATTTTCCTCTCTTGGTAAAGTAATTTGAGATTGCCAGGTTAAAAAAGCTCTTGATGAGCGTAAGGTGTGATTTAGTTACCTGTAATAGTACAGTTGATCCAGTAGGCATACAGAGTCCCTGACCAAAACAGAACAGAGGCCTAAGATCAGAAGACATGAAGTGTTCTGAAAGGCCCTGAGGAGACAGAAGATTTGTTGCTTCTCTTTTTTACTCCTCTTGTCCATAAAATATATATATAAACATATATATGTATATTCATCATTTGGTATAAATTGTGGTACTTTTTTTTTTTTTTTTCTAATTTCTTTCTCAGTGTGACAAAGAAAATGCTGGGACATGATTTGCAAAATGTAGTGGGTTTATGTGGCAAGGTTTTGGTAGCAGGGGGCCATAGGGGCGGTTTCTGTGAGAAAGATCTAGAAGCCGCCCCATGTTTGGGAAGGGCCCCATTGTTTTCCAGAGCTGAGCCAATAAGCGATGTTGTTTTGCGCCTTTGTGAGAAAATATTTAAGACAGGGAAAAAACTCTGCGCCACACAGCAGCCGGGAGAGTCACGGGAGTGAGAAACAGCCTTGCAGGTGCCAAGGTCAGTGTAGAAGGAGGGGGAGAGGTGCTCCAGGCGCCGGAGCAGAAGTCCCCTGTGGCCTGTGGTGAGGACCATGGTGAAGCAGGATGTCCCCCTGCAGCCCATGGAGTACCACGGTGGAGCAGAGTTCCACGCTGCAGCCCGTGGAGGAGACCACGGTGGAGCAGGTGGCCCTGCACCGATGGAGGCTGCCGCCTGTGGAAGACCCCTGCCGGAGCAGATTCCGGGCCGGACCTGTAGCCCGTGGAGAGGAGACCACGCAGGAGCAGGTGATCTGGCAGGAGCTGCTGCCCGTAGGGGAGCCAGGTTGGAGCAGTTTTCTCCTGAGGGATGGACCCCGTGGTATGGACCCATATCTGGAGCAGTTCTGGAAGAGCTGCTGCCTGTGGGAAGCCCACGCCGGATCAGTTCATCAAGGACTGTATCCCGTGGGTGGGACCCCACAGCACAGGGGACGAGAGTGACCGAGAAGGAGTGGCAGAGAAGAAGTGCTGTAGACTGACCATAACCCCCATTCTCCCGTTCCCCTGCGCCGCTCGGGGGGAGGAGGTGGAAGAGGGTGGATGGGGGGGGAGGTGCTTTTGGTTTCTTTCCTTTGTTTCTCACTTCTCTAGCTTGTTAGTAATGAGCAATAAATCTTACTATCTGTCTTCTTATGCTGAGTCTGGTTTGCCCGTTACTCTAATTATTGCGTGATTTTCTCGTCCTTATCTCAATCCTTGAGCCCCTTTCACATATTTTCTCCCCATTCCTCTTTGAGGAGGGGGAGTGAGAGAGCGGCTGTGGTGGAGCTCGGCTGCCCACTTGAGCGGAACCATGACAAACCAATGATTTATGTCAAAAGCAATTAGAATTTTTCAGCTAAGATTAAGATGCAAATCAGTGAATAGCTTGCCTGGTTAATTTTTGTTTTACAAATAGGCTGGGCTAGTGCTTAATGTGAATATCAAGAGTCATCCTCAAAATCTCACATTCTGGTATATACTGTCCTAATCTTTCTTTAAATAAGAATATTAAAATATTAAGTCAACTGGCCAAAGGGACATCTAGCCTACAAATCCTCTTTTCAACGGTGGCTGTAAACAGAAAATAGTAGAAATGTAAGAATAGGGCAAGCTTTTATGACAATTTCCCTCCACTCTTCAAAGCTCCATTTATTTTTGACTCAGAGATTTTCAAACCTGGCTGAGGCT
The DNA here is from genome assembly GCF_963932015.1 of Anas acuta. NCBI lineage: Eukaryota > Metazoa > Chordata > Aves > Anseriformes > Anatidae > Anas > Anas acuta. The sequence goes on along the minus strand of NC_088981.1, from coordinate 47,358,480 downwards.
TGGGTGAATTTTCTACTGATAAGAAAATATTCGGTCTGGATCACAGCACTACATTCCAGCTTCTGTGCTGTAAAAGACTGCCCGTACAACTAATAATATACTAACTCAATGAAAACTGCACCGTGCTTTTAAAAAACACTCCAGTTCATGCATTGCATAGGTAAAAATTTCCATGCATAATCAAAAACAGTGAACATGATCCAGCAGTGTGCCCAGGTGGCTAAGAAGGCCAATGGCATCCTGGCTTGTATCAGGAATACTATATCCAGCAAGAGCAGAGAGGAGATTGTCCCTCTGTACTCTGATGTGGTGAGGCCAGAGCTTGAGTACTGTGTTTTGTTTTGGGTCCCTCACTACAAGAAAGATGATGAGGCCCTTGAACATGTCCAGAGCTACAAAGCTGGTGAAGGGCCTGGAACACAAGTCCTGTGAGGAGCAGCTAAGGGAACCGGGGTTGTTTAGCCTGGAGAAGAGGAGGCTCAGGGGAGACCTTATTGCTCTCTACAGCTACCTGAAAGAAAGGTGTGGGGAGCCGGGGGTTGGCCTCTTCTCTCAGATAACTAGTGATAGGACTGGAGGCCTGAAGTTGTGGAAGGGGAGGTTTGCGTTGGAAATTAGGAGACATTTCTTCTCAGAAAGAGCAGTCAGGCATTGGAACAGGTTGCCCAAGGAGGTGGTGGAGTCACTGTCCCTTGGGGGTGTTTAAGGAAAGGTTGGACATGGTGCCTAGGAACATGGTTTGGTGGGTGATATCGGTGGTAGGGGGATGGTTGGACCAGATGATCTTTGAATTTTTTTCCAACCTTAATGCTTCTATGATTCTATGAAAGTTAACTCTGAGAATAAAAACTTATAATTTGACAGCGTACTAAGGAATTACATTGCAGAAGAGGAGAGAAAAAAAAATCTACTTTCCCGTTTATCAAGAATTAGCAGTTGGTTAGATATAGCAGTCTTTGTACAAGAACCCAGCCAAAAATATACTGCTACCAAAGACATTGCATAACCCTCATCAGTGCAGTCAAAGCTGAGATCTGTGGAGATGTATTTGAAAGCACTTTTTCCCAAGGTTTCACATGTCATTGTAATGTCCCAACTTCTGCTTCTGTTTGAGTAGCTACAATTGGTGGTTCTGCTATCATACATCTATGGATGAGAAAACAGCATAATTTTAAAAATAATAACTTCTTTCAAGATCAAAATCTATGTTTCTATCTCTATCCAATTTTAGGATGTCACAAGGTCAATATACCAAACAGAAGACTCCATTAAGTTTCAATACTATTTCTTAATGTAATTCAAGAGATGACATACTACTAAATATGTATTTTCAAAATTCTTATGTGGAAACCAGAAATGTTACAAAAACTCTCTGGAGCAAGGCTCTGCAGCTCTGCTTGTGTCATGCACCAAAAACTCCAATTTCTACTCCATGTTTATGAAAATCATTGAAATTCTCTGATGATGCTGAGTCCTGCCAGCATGAATTGAGTCTTAACATCAAGTTCTATAATTTATGTGACTAAATGCATAACTGTTATTTTTCTTAATGAAATAAATATGACAGCAAATAAGCTAGGGGCTTTAAGTTGTTAAATATATACGGAGAAAACTGAAGATAGAAAAATTACAAAACATTATAGCAAAATTTTCTAAATGTTCATTTTTGGTTGTCCAGCACGTTAGCAATTTCAGGGTAATGGAGTTGCTAGCTAAGCAACACATATAATTTATATTTAAAGAATGGATTTTTGGATACCTAAATTGAATTCAGATAAGACTGTTTTTATTATTATTCATAACAAAAGCTGAGGAAAGCTGTTAAGATAATATTCATAGCCCAGTGCAGTCTTAAACAAAGAAATTGCTACTCTGCCTCCATAATCTTTCTCTCTCATCCTCACTGGCAGCTGGGAGATCAGCAGGTTTTCATCTATTATCATTAGTTACTGGGCTTGATGATGATTACTGCACCACTTGAGTCTGAGACCAAATAATTAGTGCTTGTAACTGAGAATGTGAACCTTATCACAGTTCCTGCCACTTTCATGGTAATTGCAATGTAAAGATAAAAATGTATGACTGTACTTAATCTGAAGTTTGTACAGAAAGTCCTGGTGGAGAAGCAGGCCAAGATCCCTGAAACATTAGTGAGACATTCTCAAAAGTTTTCAATTATTAAAATAGGTCTTTTTAATAAATTAATAATGCATATGCATTCATAATGAGTAAAAAAAAAAAAACACCCTATGCAGAGTCACCTAAAACTGTGAAGAGGCCAAGTTTTTTGGGGATTATCTTTTCTCTCACACAATAAAAAAAATACTAGTTCTGTATAGTATGTACTGTCATCTACAGAACATCATCATTGTCCTCACCTTACAGTCACCTCATGCAGAAGGACATACAGAATGTCTGCCAGGATGCCACCAGGACTACTTTGGTGTCACTGCATTGAGTGGGTGTCCTCTCTGGCATGCTGAGTCTGCTTTGGAAACACCCAGAGTGAGAAGACTGAGAGGTGACTACACTAAATGTTTCACTAAAAGTTTGCTCATGCTCCATTATGTTGCCGCTTATATAATTTCTATGAATGTTTCTGTGACAAAAACTGAGCATACATGAGAAAGTTTGTATATACACTCACCAACCCAATAACTCCTCTAATTCCAATTACCAGAAGCCAGAAGAAACCCCAAGTTTCATCTGCTACCCACTGATACTCTTCTAATATTTTCACATTATTCACCTGCTAAGACCACAGTGCTATAAAATATGGGAAAAATACTACAAATAGCTTTAAAACAAATTCAAGATCTAGTTAAAAAAATCTGGAGGAGATGCATGATATAATGACAATTACTCAAAGACCTTCAAGTATCATAGAGCAATGGAGGAAATATACTTGGAGGGAAGGACTAGCATAACCTGCCAAGAAGAAATACAGCAATAAACATGAATAGCATGAAGGCTTTAAAAGAAAAGCTATTAAAAAGTTTTCCCGTAGTTATTCCTTAGAAGAAAAAATCGCTGATTTGAAACTCTCTGTAGAACAATATATCTTTTTGTAGCACTTACAATGAATACACTTTCCCTGCATAACTATGCTTTCAATAATGTATCTCACATTATTAACATTAAAATATGTTTATATTATCATAGATTATGATTTTTAGAGTATGTTCACCAAAATTCTAGTACTCTATCAAGAAGTACAGACTGCTTTAAATTAGGAATGGCCCAATTTCAGTAAACTTCAAAGTATTAATCAGTTTAACTTTTATCCTGGGGACAGGCTTAAAAAATATTCTAATAACTACCATAATGCAATTATTGTTTGGTTTATACCAACACTGAATGGTAAGGCTTCTGGTAAGAAAATTCTGTTAAAAACACATAATCCACTGAACTATCAAATTGTCAGGGAAGGTATCAGATTAATGATGAAATTTTCAGGAAGAAGAAAAATATAAAAGCAATGCTTTTATTGGGAAATTACAACTTCTTTGAGTCCAGTATAAGTAAGGATTTTTTCTTTTGACAGAATAATGCTATTAAAATATGTGCACATGAAAAGTAAAATTTTGCCTTGGATTGGAAAAGTCTGATATAAAACTTTTTTTCAAATTAGAAAAAAATAAGAACTGGACTGTGATATTAAACTGGAGACTGAAATTTCAGTGCAGCCCATAACAGAGAAGGGAGAGAAAGCTGAATCTTGGAATAGGCAATGGTTAATCCGAGAAGCAATGCATCAGGATCATCAAAACATGACAACCAACCAGCATGCTTTTTAAGACAGAGGTTAAGCTTAAACATTATTAAAGGAGGCAAATTTTAAAGAGGGAAATTTAATTCTAATTCTCAAAAACTTTAGCAGGTGATGGGTGATGTAAGAGGACAAAGATGAAGTCACACTCTTTTCAGTTGAGCCAACAGTTACCACATTGATGTGCAATGGAGTCAGATGTCAGTTTTTTGTTTGTTGTTTCTTTTTGTTTGTTTGTTTTGTTTTTTGCAAAATGGAATTTCTGTTTTCCAGCTATTACTATTGACTACATGATTTCCATTGACAATTTTGACAGAAGTGATATGGTCTTGAGAAACATTTCCATTACATTAAAATGAGCGTTTTCTGAGGGAAAATTACTCCACCAGATATGATTAATTTGCCTGAACATGATTCTCTTATTCTCTACTTAGTTTTTGACAAGAAAGCACAAGATACCTTATTCTGTTGTTACCAGCAGCAGTAATTTCATTTCAAAATAAAGATCGATGTATTTAAATTTCTGCACAACTCATTCTAAACTGACAGTATTTATCACGGTAAAACTGTATCATAAAGAAAGGCATGTGGTAACCTAACTGCTTCAGATCAAATGAAGCTAGTGACAACACCATTCTCATTATGGTATGTTCCCATTTTATCTTAGTCTGTTTCACAATAGTGACAAATTTATTAATCTCTTCCGAATATTTCTGACTTCCAAGATATGACTGCGTCTTAGTGTCAAATAAGAGTGAGGCCAAATTTCTGTACTTAAAGAAATGCTGATAAAGTATCATACAATAGGATATGTGCAGGTGCAGATTCAATACAGAATCCCATTTGCCACAGTTTTCTTAAACATTTCTCAATATAACATTTCTCCATAATCTTAGAATTAAAGAGCTACACAAGTGGGACTATACTCTAGTAGTTGTTTTATTTGCTTGGCACAACAGTATAAATTATAAAAAACAGTGAATTTAATAGATTTTTGTGGTGAGATTTAGGTCAAGTCAGTTTTCATTACCACAGTTTCTAGTTGTCATTAAAATTTGTATTATACCTTTTTGTTACTATTGGTATTTCAAGTTTAAAGTAGTTTATACTTGATTATTCTTACACTCCCTGGGGCATGTTTGGAAAACATACAGTTCTACATAAATGTTTTATATGCATCATGTAACAATTGAAGTGAAATATCTAATTTTATATCAAGTCATTGAACAGTTATTGATATGTGTTTGTTGTTTTTTTTTTTTTGATAATAGCATCTTTACTTCCAGGTCATGACTTCAGATTTAAGGTGGGTCGGAAAGAATAAAGATATCTCCATGTGCTAAATTGTTCATGACTTGTATTATACAAAATTCACAGCTTTTACTGTTACTGGGGACTATTGTGATTATCAGGTCTGGCTCTAGATTCAGCACAGGCCGCACAACTTTACAAAGTTCTGCATGAAACCTATCTAATGTGTGAGGTAAATTTCTTCTTTAAGACATTTTTCTTGGTTTACACTTAATCTAGTGGAGACTCTACACCACTGCAAATGTTCCCTTCACTGTTAGAACTGTGCCCCTGTCCACTTAGGTAACAGAATGATACAAAACACATTTTAAAAAAGGAGCAAAGCCTTTCAGTGGAGATGGCAATGTAAAGCAGTGTACTTGTTTTACACAGACAGAGTAATGATCATGAGGTACTATTTGGAATAAAACAGAAAGAGAAAGGTGCAAAAAGAAAGAGGACTGGAACCAGGTAAACTGCACAGAAGCCTGTCCTAGGCTTTATACATTTCTGTTGGACCTACCCCTTCCCCTCAGTTCCCCTCAGTGTCTACTAAAGAGAATGTATTTATTATGATTTTTTGTTTAGTGTTTGTTGTTTATTCTCTCCCCCCCCCCCAAAAAAAAAAGTTTGATTTCCTTCTTTATGAAATAAAAATAATTTGAGTTGTAAAATCGAGTCCCAGACTATTAATCAACAATGCAAAATGCCACATTTTGACTGAGAAACACAGCAGGAGTGTGAAGTGGTTTATTTTAATGCTGTGTAAGTTGTGTTTAATACTTCAGCTATATAAAATGAGTTATTGATATTTCCATGCATTCCTATTTGGAGTGCAGAAAGCCTAATTTTTTTTCAATTGTATATAATTAGGCTGTATATTTTAATTATCTGCTATATGCAAAAGGAAGAAAGTAGAGATGCAAACATAAACTTTCCCCTGTATCCTTGTCACTTAATTACCATCATTTTACAGACTAAAATACAATGTCGAATCCTCCCTCATTGACTAAAAATAAATATCTGACAGACTATAATCATATTAACATTGTTTCTACAGTTCCCAAGACCTTCATTAAAAAAGAAAAGGGCAGGAAGTTTACAAGACAAGAAGAAAAAGTGTCTGTACAACACATTTATGCTGATTAAATCAGAATAAAAAAAATACTGGAGAACATTAGTACATTTTCATTTCTCAAAAAAGGTGTCACTAGGCTTTGTGAAATTTATGAAATGGTGTGTGAGATGAATCCAGCCTGTTTTATAAACATCGGCAATTCCCTAGCCTGTGGAACTGCCACCACTGATGTTCCTCATTCCTCCCTGACCAGGAGGAACAAAGGTTCAGAATGTTAGTAATCACTGACACAAGGAAGAAAATCTAAGGTTACCACTACCTGAAAGTGCTTGAGCCCAAATTAAGAAGCAACAGATCTTACCAAAGAAATATTACAAACTTGGTAATAAAGCACACATTATTTGCTAGATAAAAGTTGGCTATTAATAGCCAACCTAAATGACCTTTTCTCAAACATTGAATGAATGACATTTTTGTGTAATTGATATAGGAATATGCTTCAACAGCAGTAAGTTGTGCAACATTTTAAGATGTTAGTGGAAAACAACATATGTGAACTTTACAGAACAGGCAGCACTAGTGAGGAGTATATTTAGAATATCTTCCAGGGGAGAAAAATAAATAAATAAATAAATAAATAAATAAATAAATAAATAAATGTTTTTTATTTAGTAGATTTGATGCATGCCCACATTTGTAAGTTCTACTTGTTCATCTTACTGAATAAAGTTGTAAAAGTGCTATTATATGTTTTCAATGTTTTTAAACTGCTTAATTCCAGCAGAGGTACAAGAGAGTATAAAAGATTTCATCTTTCTTTCTGCAGTATGATTTTGATTGATTACTTTCCAGTAAAATAGTGGTATACAAACTAGTGGATAGCAACCGAATTGCACACGTATCATTGAATGTACACTTGAAGATGGGAATTTTTTTCTCCCCACCACTCTGAATGCTAACGTACTGAAAGTAACATCTTAGCTTAAAGCTCCAGCCTCAGGCTGTGTCTTCAGAGATGGCAATTTCAATCTCCTTGTAAACTGAAACATTTCAAATACAAATTTGAAGGATAACAGATGGAAAGCAGAAGCAGAGTTTAAAATTTCAAAGAATTTCTTATATAGTTAATATACTTTTAAAATTATTATTACTTTTGGGAGGAATTTATCTTTGGATTTCAAATTTTCAAGAATGACTTCTTACTTTCCTGCTTTTATACAAGATTTTTTTTTAAATTTTTTTTCTCATACCAGGAGATTAAAATGAATAATTCTGCTTATTCTCCCCAATGGATTTCAGACCTAATTTTTCTACAAACAAATGTTACTAGTTATCCTCTCTTTACAACAGACCAGCATCCTTAATTTGTTCCACGCTAACTCTAGATATACGCTGATGGTGCATTTGAATGAAAATATTTCACTATATGGAAAACATACTTTCTATGTGCCGGTAGCATTTAAAAAAATATATATAATAATTCTTAGAACAGTCATTTCTCACATACTTTGGATTCAAAAAATAAATAAATGAAATAGGTCTCATCAGATGAAGTATCCTTTTAAGCTCACAACTCACAAGTATCAAATCACAGTTCTTATAAACTTGAAAAAAAAATCACCTTTCTGCTGAAAATTAATGTGACAGTTTTCAGCCAAAAGAATTTTTCAGAAAGCTACATGTGTCTGTAGAGAGATGCTTATAACAAAAATGCCTCTCAACCATAGTGGTACTGATATAACACTTTAAATCCTGTTGTGTACTTAAGCACATCTCCTTTGTTTGATTTGCAGCTGCTATCCTAATATAAAACCAATAGTGCTTTTACATTTCTCATCTACAAAACTGTTGCTTGTTTGTTTTGATGAGCATAAGTAATAGTGAACATGACAAGGCTGATAAGGAAATCCACACTGATGCCAGCCTGTGTCTATATCCTGTTTACATAACCCCCTGTTAATTCCTATAGAAGCTGTCACAGCTGCAAGAAAGCTACTATATGTAATTCACCATGTATTAAAAAAGCTTGTCTCACTAGATCAGCTCCTCTTGGCATTACTTCTGAAAAACAGCTTTATGAGTAATGACTTCAAAGTCAAGTTCTCATGAACGTTTTCATTTCAGGAACCTTAATGAAGCATCACAGCTACAGCAGTTTGCAAGTTTCTCTTCTGTCATTTCATTTTCTTCTACCTGATGACTGACCACTTGAACAACCATGGTGCATTTATAATTCATAACTGTATGTTAACATAGTAGTAGCGATGAAGTTCTTCTTCAGGACATTACGGGCAGAAGTCAGAAGCTGAGAAAGGCATATGCAGCTACCGCAGGGACAAGATTCAGATTAGAAGCAAATCAAAACCAAGATGTTTGTTAACTCTTGAAGTGCATTTTTTTGTGTGTGTGTGAATTTCCTCTGTCATTTCAGAAACATTCTCTAAATTATGAGCACATGTATGTTTTTGCATTCCCACCTACTATTAATAATTGATCTCACAAGATGAAAAAGTTTTGACAGTTTAACACTAATCAAAGGGATTATCTTATTCCATCTTTGTCTAACTTTCATTTTCTTCTGTTTTACTTCAGTTAACTATTCATTTTGCTTTGATATTACTGTTTCTGTTTTTCTTTGCCTTGTTTACCACCTTTTTTAACTTTGAATTTCCCCAAGGGGTTGATTAGCGACATGCAATTTCATGGGGAAAATGACTAAACTTTCTTGCCTTGTAAGATTTAGAAATGGCAATTACAGAAAGTTCTCATTCCAGCTTTTGCTCTGAAGCCAAGTCTTTGAAACAAAACTCATACTGCCTATCTTCAGCAATATTATTTTGTGAGCTCTCCTGAAAGCTATTTCTTATAAAATTCACAGTACAGCCTCTTTTTTTTTTTTTTTTTTTTTTTTTTTGCTTGGGGACTACTTTGGTTCCAGGCAAGCAGTTTCATTTTCTTTTTATCTGTTAAAAATTCAATGTCTTTACAGATTTTAGATCAATCATTTTAGGCAGTTTGACTGCTCCAGTTTATGTGCTGCCTTACCTGTTATATGTGCTGCCAAATCGCTTGTTCAGCTGTGGACATGCTCCTCAGTAGTGCTCTTCATTAGGACACATTGCAGAGGATGAGAAACTTTATTCTTTGCATTATCACAATTAGACATATGCATCTTTAGGTCTTTTGTAACCCTGTTGTATCTGCAGATATACTGATAAGCATCATACTGGTGTATGTGTTGTACGTTGTTACTTTTTATAGCATTAATGAGATCCAGCTTATCAGATGGAGCACATTTTGCTACAGTGATGACATTTTTTGGCACCTACTAATATGCATACATAGCTTTTTGCTGCCTTTTAAGCATCTCTGTTTGAATGTCCTGATATTTTCACATCTCCTTGAGCTTGTTTTCAGTCAAGGGTTGAGAGCCAAGTTTTTAAAATCCTCAGAGCTTGTAATATTTCAGGTTCTTGAACAAGAGCTGGATCTCAGGGAAGGCTCTTCACAGGGATGTGGAAGATGCAAAAGTTTGGGAGCTCCAATGGGACTCACAGGCATATTTTTAAGATAGGTATTCTAAGGTTATACATTTGCTCTCAGAACTTCTACAAGCACTAAGAGAACCTAAATTTCAAGACAACTTCTACTTTATGCAAACGTTAACATGAGAGTGCTCTCAGTAAAGGACTTCTGCTCAGTGCATGCGCTGTTGGGATAAGGAACACTGGCTGGCCTAAAGAACAACTTGTGAGGCATACTGGGGCACTAGATAGTCTCAAAAGACTAGAACAAAAAAGTGTGGGAATACTGCAGTGTGTATATCACACAGCTACCAGACTCAAACAAACAAACAAAAACACAGATAGACTGTATCACTGCCACAAAAATACCTGGTACTTTTAAGATTGGCACTGGTCTACTGAAGGCAAAGAATAAATAAAATGGGCTACATACTTATCTCTGGTTCTGAGGCTGGCAGCCTAGTGCAGTTTTTATTCACAAGCCAGAATTATTTTCATCTTCAAAATAGTACAGGAGCCTAATACTGGGAACTGTTGGGAACAGATCCGAGAATATGTTTGTGACTCCAGTCATACCTGAGAACTGTCTGAGAGCTAGGTTGGAGCAAACCAAACCTCTGCCAGTATGTCAGCAAAAATGCATGGATGACTGCTTAGCAGTGCTTGAACCCTTACCATGGTCCTAGTTTGTTTACTTGTAAATATGCAAGCTAGGTTACCAATACTGATGCACTAAAATTGTCTTACTGAAAACAGCAGTAGCACAAATGTCTGTGCTTTTCTAACACGTAACATGATCTTTGTATGCCTTCTATAATGCATGTGCTTATACAAGGCTCAGCAGGACTCAGCTGCAGTATCAGTCAGACTGACAAGTTGTTAGAAAAGTACTTCTTGGCATGAATTTGACCTCTTTTTATAGAAGCACTAGCTGTGGTCCCTGTTTTCACATGTCAAGAGAAGTGCTACTTTTCAAACGAGGATTTAAGTTGTACAGCCTTATGCAGCTACAGCACAGAAACTGTACATACTAGCAGTCAAAAGGAATGCAGCTGAGCATGATAGGTAACATCCCAGCTAGAACATTAACCAAGGAATTGCTGATGTTAGATTTGAAGCTGATTCAGTATATAATCCTACAAAACAAAACAAAACCACTAATCAACCAACCAAACTAACAAAAATCAACACAAGAAAGCAAACTGGAAACAAGCTTTCCTCTTCTAATTTCTCTTAGAAAGCTTTATTGGTAAAACGTTAACTAAGGATGTGGAATATCCTCAGATAAAAAGACATTTATCTGATATTCAACTCACCTAATTCCACATCAAAAATCTAATTTCACTTCTATGAACTACACTCTTGAGAGTACACTTCAAACATTATTTTTTCCGTAGCAGAAGTCTCCAAGAATACATGCAGGACTATTGCACATGCCTTGAAAGTGCAAGCATGGGGTAGTATCAGAAGCTGGAAAGATTAAAGTACAAATCACAAATTACAGTCCCCAGGTCTTAATGCCTAAGAAAGAGACCAAAAGAGTACCTATCCAACATACACAAACTATACCAGACACTTTGAGAACACAAAGGACATTACAGGAGGTATAAGACAGACGCAACCACAAGAAAAAAAAATGCACTTAAAGAGAAAAAAATGCTGCACTACTGTCTCCTTGCTTTAAGATGTAAACCTGAGGATCCCATCAATCCACGTGAATCTAGGAGCTAACAACAAAAGGCCTATTAGCAAGTTTCTTCACCAAATGCTGCATAAAGTATTTTGACCTGCATTTCTCTCTTCCTTGGTTCTGTGGCATTCAATGTCTTAGAACTTTACAATACTATTTTAGGTCAGATCTAACTTGACAAGATTATGCAGGCAAGCAAAAGTTGTTTCAGAACCTAAAACAATAGTGGAAAAAACAGGCAAATGATGAAAATCAATTCTGTGGGAATTGTGACACTACTTTGAGAGCTTCAAGGATTTCACTACAGGTGGGTGCAACTGCTGTTCTAAATGTTTTTTAGGCTGATTAATTCTTACCATACATGTTAGCACTAGCCCCTGAGTTGTAGTGATGAAGCTTTCCCTATTCAAACAATGACACAGTATCTAAAACACAGACACATAAAGGTATTTCTACCCTGCTCATTTCAGTTGTGTCACTTTTGTAACAGAACTGTTAAAATTTATGATCTATCTATTCACTAAATAGTGGAGGTGGTTTGAAACGATTTCCTTCAGAGGGGATATTCGATGCTGTGAGTTTATTCAACTGAAATCCTCAATTTCAAATCACACGGTAGAATGAGACAATGAGATCTGAATAATTTCTTCTATTTATGTTTACAATTTTTACTTAAGTAGCATCTTCAATCACTGCAACAGTTTGACTTTGGCCTGTTTCAGTAATAAAATGCTTTTATTCTCAGGAAACTTCCTTGACACATTCAGTACCTTTATTCAAACTACTACCACATCTGCCTTTTGGACATGTTCTGTAGTGTCTCTGATTTTCTTGGCTTCTTTGTGAATAATGTGTTGATCATGTTTCTCCAATTTTTATCACAAGACACTGAGAATCCTCAAGTTCTACTGGGCAGGCTAGCATCATTTTAAGAGGAGTTTTGCATGCAAATGAAATCATGTATATGCTGGAAAAAAAAAAAAGGCAAAGATTTTATAGATACTGAGCGTACACTTCTGCATCATTAAGGGACATATAGCCATATACACATACATGTATATATCACCATTTTTCACCTGATTACTTGCCAGTAATCAGGTACTCTTTCCAGTATAACCACTTAGTATAATAACATATTAGTATAATAACATTTATTTTTTAACTCAGCAACTACTCTGAAAAGTAGTCTGAAAAACTACTGAAAGTTTTTAAGCAAAAGCTCACGGCCGTTAACCTACACAGAAGTCTCTACTATCTTGTTAAGACTTGTAACAAAACAGTAAAATAAAATAAAAATAAAATGATCTGTCCCACTGGCTTCATTCTTGAAATGTCAACTTCTGTATTGTTTCCCCAGCATGATAATCATAATCAGTATAGACTTAACAGACAATTCATAAGGATTTTGTGATACTGTTTCTGCCCATATTTCACTTCTAAAATATTTTAAGGCATTGTCTTTTACAGCTTACATTTTTAATAATGTCTTTGGACTATTTGTTCCCCCACTTTTAAAAACTACGTTTAAGAAAATAGCTCTCCAGTCGCAGATACTATTTTATGGTCTAGTCATGCACAATGAGTGGAGCCAGAACTGAAGATGTGCCAGAATATATTTCCAGTGACTGCACTCACTCTTTTTATCACCTAATTCTCTTTTCTAATTGATTCCTTATCACAGAAATGTGGTAGAATATTGCTGATTATGTTATCTGGAAAAGAAAGAAATAAGTTCTTACAGGAACTATGCTGTTTAGTAGAGTTTGACTTCCCAGCATAATATCAAACAGCATTATTAGTAATAGTGTCAGTGCAGGTGTTTCTTCAAGGAAAAGCTAACAGATTTCTTCTCCAAACACTCATAGGTCCAATAAAAAATGATGCCATTTTTTATTTGAAAATGGCTTTGAAAAGGAGTGAGGATAATTTGGATGAGGGTGCTTTGAACATAACCTGGCAATACAGTCCTAAATTCATTCTTAGTTAAATAGCTAAAACAATTATAAGCTGACATTTAGGAACTTAAACTCTGCAACTTAACATCTCCTTTTCTTCTTGCAAAATACATACATTTAGGTCATACATGGAATTCACTGCTTTTAGTTGAATATTGTTCTCATTAACTTTTACTCTGACCTTCAATGGAAGCAGGCAGTAGGCAAATAGATTGAATACTTTTGAAAATTTTGAAATGACAAAATTTGAAAGACTGCAATATCAAAAATCATACCTATAGCTATATTTCAATAGCCTGTGAAGCCAACCACTAAACCTGTAAGAATGAAAGTGAATTTTTAAGACTACAGCACACAAAACAGAGATTCATTTGTACCAATTATATTATTTATATTTCTCAGGATCACTCTCTTTCAACTAATTTTTGAACAAGAACTGAGAAAAAATAGGAAGCAAAGTAGTATGGCCAATGTCATGTTTTCTTCAGAGTTCATAAAGTAAAAATCAAACCATTTATTGTAATTATCAGGGCTACCTGTATAGGGATAACTGTAATAGTGAAAGCCATCAAGAGTCATTTGGTATCTCACTCCTTTTCTTTCCATTTAAAATGAGTGCACCATCATTTTATTGCTTCAAATCAGATTGTTGTGTGTGACCTTCATATTTGATTTTATAGAAAAAAAAAGTACACTTGTCTATATTGTCTTTGATGTCATTTCCCCAAAAAGACTGCTGCTTGCATTAAATTATATTATTTTTTTCTGATTAAAGATGCTACATTTTATGAAATGACAGTAAATCTAATTCAGAAGACATTGAGCTGACATCAAAATGCTCTGATTAGAAATTGCCTATTATAGAAATAAAAACTAAAAAACATTAAGGATTACCAGTTGTTTGTTATACTCTGAAAATAATCTTAATCCTCTATTCAAAACTGAATCTGCTATTTACAAAAGAAGGGGAAAAACTTGCTATTTAAAGAAAGTTATAAAAAATACAACTTTCCTGCTGAATTATAGGCAGACATATTCTTTTAAACATCCAGCTAAAAAGAATGATCTTCAAATATGAAATCTGGGAGACATGCCCTCCAGGTTATTATTTGTGCTAACAGCAAATACATAAGCACTATCAAAAGGACAAAGAATAACTAGATATGTAATTGGTTACATGAGATTAAGGAAAGACAGACAAACACAAGAGAAACAAATCTCAGAAAGACAGAATAATTTGATAGTTTAACTGGAGGACAATTAGCCTTCTATAAGTATGAAAGATTTTTTTGTTGCTGTTGTTAGTAAAATTTTCAGCATGAAGGAAAATGTCAGAAGAATCTCAGAAAGTATTTCAAGATATCACTTTCTGGGTGAAGAATCAAAATGCATAGAATACACCTTGCTACAACCATTCCGAATTCTTCCACAATTTTTCTTGTATTTAATGATTAAGGTGCATTATATTTTATGTGTTTCATTTCTCCACATTTTCACTGTTTCAGTTTTCAATGAAGTATTATCTCTTCATAGCACGCATGGGTATTCATCTCACGGAACTCCATAAAATTTTTCAAAGTGATAAACAAGTACAACGAGATAGTAAGTAAAATGCTGTACAGAAATGAATAAAAATATGGAGAAATAGGATATTATCTGTATATATAGTAGAGAAATAGTCTGTTTTAAATGCCAAATGAATCACCACACTAATTGTCAAAGAAGTTTGTCAACTGGTACTTTTAAATCAATGTGTTACATTACTTATAAACAACTATATATCCATTTTGCCACTATCCTCCCTTCATTCAATGACAAAATTAATAATTTGCCTTAAATCTGTCTTCCTCTGAAATACAAAATTTATAGTTCAAACTTGCTTGTAATGAACTATTCATACTTCATTTTCTTTTCTATCTCTTCATTTCTGTGCAGAGGTATAGAAAACGCAGTTTTGCCATCACCTTTGAAATACCTGCATTTTCTTAATATGTTTTGAAACATTTTAAAAGGTATATTTTTTCAAGTCTATTCTTACATACAAATGAAAAAAAAAATCAGGTCTATGTTTTATCACTGAGGTATTTTCTTGTTTTAAGGAGTTTTAAGTTTTAAGGAGTGATTACTGAAATAAAATCTACTAACTGAAGAAAATAATGCTCGGAGCAAAAGCAGAGCCTTCCTAAAGCACTCAGTATCTAATTATGTCAGACGAATATTGGTTAATGTCACCTCATATTCTGAAAAAAATGTTCAATAGTGAAACACTGAGATACTGTTGTCATCTAATGTCTCATTAAATTTCCTAGAATGAAATGAACAAAAACATTCAGTTTTTTCCTGATCGAGCAATACAGCATGTAATTCTAGTTGGTCAAAAGCCACTTGACTGCTGCACTACCATAGGTTTCCCACCAAGAGAGGCTGGGAAAATTAACTCACGTTCAAGTCTTCTATTTAGCTTAAGGGTTTGTTCTCTGAGAAGAGCCATGCTTTTGGAAATGATGCTTCCAAGACAATATTTTAGGCACCAGTTAAAGAAATAACCAAAAATGCCATCTCTTTTCTGATGCTTAATAAATGAAACAAACAAACAAACAAAAAGCTAACCTTTTACTCTTTAAAAATATCTTTAACTGATTTCACTGTTTGCTGTTAGCATTTAATAGCTCGTCAACACTTCAGAGGAACTGATGTGGGTGATACACAGTCCTTTTGTAAAGGCTTTCTATGTAATAGGATAACATTGAAATATTTTATTGAAAATTAAAAAGACATTTCCCGATATCCCAACTTCAAGTATACTGAGAAAAAAATGTTATGAAATGTATCTGAAAATGAGTAAGGGAAGAGAAGTCACTGTTAGCAGCATATGTATATTCAGCATATGTGTAAATAGAAGAGGAAGATAAAAGCATTTCACTTCTGTGTAGTTTTAAGTCTACCATTGCAACCATACTAATTTCATTAAGCTTTAGAAATTTTTCTTTAGAAAGACTACCATAACATTTTCCAAAACTAGGCACTCTGAGGCATTGTGAGAAAGATTCATGAAGAAAAAAAGATGACCAGGAGATGTACTTATCAAGAGCAAAAGAAAAAAAAAAAATATATATATATATATAATTGTAGCTTTCTCTATCAGACTACAGGAAGACTCATGGGAGCACAGAGAAATAGTGTTTTATACTGCATTAGTTATAACTAACTTTTTCATAATCCCACGTTAGTACATGATACTAACATTCATTTGGAGAGAGGAGGATGTAATTCATTTCCCCCCTATAATTATCTGACATTTTGTAAATCAACAAACTTCAAATGTCAACATCCATTTAGATCAGTGAGAAAGCTGTGATGCCATGAAAATTAAAAGAGATCTCAGGAGGCACTAGAGTAAAACACACTGCAGGAAAAGAAATCAAACCACAAAAATCTAAAACTTTTTTTTTAGCTGTCCAACTTTATTTTTTTTAACCTTTGCTTATGAAAAATAATCAAAGGTAACTGTCAAAATGTGAAATCAGCCCAGCTGGACAGATATTCTGATTCTAATCATTAATAGCTCTTTTATCCTTCCTCTTCCCACTCACAAGCCATTCCACTGATTTTTTTAGAAAACTTTTTTCCTATGAATGGAAGTTACTGTTCATGAGAAAGTTGACAAATACTGACTTTTAGAATGAAATAGTTCGACAGCTTTGAGCTTCAGTGAAAATTAGAAGGGGAAAAGAAAGTCCAACATTTTAAAAGAGCCTTTTATCACAACTGAAATATTTTCATCAGAAACTTTGGCATCTCATCCACTACCTTTGAAGTTGGCTGTAAAACAAGACAATCCATCTTATTAGCTGGGTAGGAATGCCCTTCAAAGAGTAGTGAAACTATTGGTTGTAAACATCAGTCAATTTGAAATGCCTGCATTTTTACTATATATGTTGGCTTTGTACTTACTACATCTAGAATGAAAAAAGTGTGCTTAACTTGTTTATAGACATTAAAGAACATTCTTTCTTTAATTCAGAGCTAACCCTTTAGCCAGTTGTGATGAAATGATGACATGCATTGATTATTTGTGGAACTATCAGTCAGATGTCTCCCATCAAATTTTGGACAAAATGTGTATAGATTAAGGCTATTATACCAAAATCTTTTCTTCTGTACTTCCTGTCTATGTGAGTAGATAAGGTTAAATATCAAAGTCACGCTTTCAAGGCAAAAGGAATGTAAGCACATAAAAAGGAGTTGAAATGAGAACTGATATCAAATTAGGGTTCAAGTACCATTTTTATACAGAAAACATATTACCAAAAGAATTTATGAGATCACATCCAGAGCTAATATTGTAGTACTCTATGAAAACAGTAAAGGCTTAAAACAAAAAATCCCAAATAAAACATGAAGTTCTGTTCCACAGAAGACCACCAAAACTACATCAGCTTTTGTAGATAATTTATCATTTCTTAAAATATATATCTGCCACTTTATGTCTTCAACAGTAATAGGTAACCCTGTGATATAATGAGTGACAATATCAGTACTAGTAAAAAATCTCCTTTATTTTTACAAGCAATGTTTTAAAACTGTTCAAAAATATTTTTATTGTATTTCAATTATCATATCACTGTTTTAAAATCTGTTCCCTCTTGCAGTAATTTTCTTGCATTTCTTACAAGAAGACTGTGATGCCACCACTGGATGAATTTTAATTTAATACTAACAAAAGTATTTTTAAGCTTATTAATGCTTATTAAGCTTATTAATGGGAGACTCCAACACTGTTGAATTTACCCAAGGTCAAGATAAATGGGGTCTTCAGTAACTGGGATTCAGCTGGAAAGGTATTTAAACATTAATGGTAGCTGAAAGAATTTCCACTTCTTTTGTGTTTCATTTTCCTGGAGTTCTGACTAGACTAAGGAAAAGAACAAGAAATAAAGTTGCTCATTCAGATCAAGAAAACATGCAGGAAGGAAATTTTTGTTTACAACCAGATTAAAATCTTTATAAAGTTTTTTATTTGTTTTGTTTTTACAATATTCAAAAGAGTATGTAGTAGAACCAATAAGGAATATTGTCTTTCACATCCTTACCTACCCAAAAGTCCATTTTACATGAATATTTACAGTGTCAGGTGCTTTGAAAGACAGAAAATAAATTTGTGCATACATCTGCAGGAAAAACAAAACTTGAATTGAAGATGCATTTAGTGATTTTAGGATACAATACAACTTGGAAGACAAAAATCAACCTGTTCACCTTCAAAATATGTGCATAGAGTTGTGGTGTTGTCTACAGCTGTTTTTGCTGTTACTGTGGCAGGTGGTTTGCTGTCCACAGCTCTTTAAAGATATTCTAGACTGTTTTTTGACCAGGGAATTGATGTCAAAATCAATTTGATAAGCAAAGTTTCTCTTTCTTCCACTATTAAGTAATAGGTAATGAATAGACAGGTAGGGACAACATGCAGAATCCACAGGGCAATGTACTAAAAAGTTAATACAATTCTCGAGGATCAATAGACACAGTGCCAATTGCCTATAAATTAAAATTGGGAATGAAACACAAAGAAAAACATTTTAAAGGACTAAGTATCCTTTCCTTCTGAATCTCCCTTGTACATAAGTCAAAAACAGTGAGAAAATACGCCAGCTGTTCAAATAAATTACAGGGAAACACAAAGGAATCTCCTAAGTCCAGCCATAGTTTACTGCAACTTTCTGCAGGTGCTGAGCTTCAACAAGTTTGTTTGCTTTGTCAGCTGGTAAAATCAATGGATCTTCTTGCTCCTCTTTTGAGCATTTTGTAGCTCTGGAAACTTAGTTACCACCATGTAGCATGGTGGTGGATCTGATATCATCATTTCCAGCAGTCCTCTCTTTTACCATGTTAATATCTTCAATGGCTATATTAATGTATTTTGAAAACTCTTAATTTAAATGAAGTGAATTCAGCTGAATCAGTTATCCCTGAGCTAATTTGTTGCATTCTTGAAGGTGACCAGAGGTTTTCTTTCTGAGATTGGTTCCTTTGTTGACAAAGTCTTCAACTATAAAAAGCAGTTTGGACTGGTAATGTAATACAATCTAACACCTTAATAGGAGCTAGAGAACATATGTTTCACTTAGGCATATGTTTGTTGGTCTGTCTGTCTGAACACAGTTCTTTTTGAAACAGATGAATAACACAGCATTGGTGGTTAGTCACAGATTCATCAAAAAAAAAAAAAAAGTAGAAAACCTTTTTAATCCTCAATATTATTACCAAATGGAAACTGAAACTAACTCTCACTCAGGGAGCAGATGTTAAGTAGTTGTATTTTGCTTTATTCTTGGAGTTTATAGCAGTTATGCTGAATTTCTATGGGATTCCTTAATTGTTCATTGTTATTTCTCTCCTCAAACTCTTACAGATTTAATGAGGTTTCTCTTCTATTGCAGAACCACTTATTAGCAGTGAAAGAATAGGTGTAAGGAGATTTTCTTCATAATTCCCTGCTAAGGAATGAGCTCGGGGGAGAGAGGGAGGGAGGGATGACTGGGTAGCTCAAGGGATCAGAAATGTAATGCAGTGTTTCAGCAAGAGCAGACATACAAAGCGCAGTGTGCTGACAGTGGCCAATGGTTCTTACTACCATCCTCTATACTGTGTAGCTTGCATGAAATCTATCTAGGAGCAATGGAAAGCAGCATCTAGCTCTCATGAGGAGTGTTGATGGTGCTTCAATTGAGTCCATCAGTCAGCCCAGCAGTGAGTTCAAGCTGGTTTCCTGACTCTAGAAGATGTGCTAAGAGCAAACAGATGAACATAACATGAAAGGCATAAAAATGTCATTGGAGATCCTTCTCCAGGGATCTTCCAGACTCTTCTGATTTAAAAAAAAACAATCTGTTTTGAAGGGTGACCAGAGTAGTGTTTTTTAGGTTGTTTTCGGTGTTTTTTTTTTTTTTGTTGTTGTTAGTTTTGTTTTCCTTTTTTTAACTAACTCCTTAGAATAAAATTTCTAAGAACTTAAAAATGCATGTTGCAAAAATAAAAAGCAATACAAATCCTTGCAACACCGCTTGCAGCCAAATAAGTCAAAATTGTCCCTTAACACTGTCAGTTACGGATAACAAACTACCTTTGAGCGGCTAATAGTCTCTGTGGCAATTTAAGTAAAAAGCACCAACAGGAAGCTTGCTGTTCACTTACAAAATAAGAAATCAACATAATTCATGTTCTTTATCCTGACTCATTTCATGAAAGCAATGTAACAAAGCCAAATCCACACCATTATTGGCTTACAGTCTTAAGTGCTACGGGAGAATGTAAATCCCAACAAAGCCATGTAACTCCATTGGCCTATTCAAAAACATAAAGAGCAGCAGCCCACTTGTCAGCTGGACCTGAGACATTCAAAGCAATTAACTTTCCTCTCAGATCTTAGGCTAATGTCGGACCAATCATCAGCAAGCTTAGTAGGTTTGTTCCACCGTCTCTGTAATTTGCATGCATTCATAAGTTACCAGCTACATGTTATCAAGCCATGTTTGGCAAACTGGGGACCAGCAGGCAAAGAAATTTCAAACTTCAAAGTAAGCTCTAAAATATCCAATCATATAATAAAAAGTACTCACTCTTAGTACCTTATCTTGGAAGCTCACATTGGTTAGAGGGTGACCTTTACAGGATTACCTTAATATTGAGGGAAATCAGTCCCTCTCTGAAGTGTTCTTGAATTTGTAATAGAAAATGGCTGCATGAGTAATGTTTATGTTGGGGGGTGGGGGGGTGAGGATGGAGAAGGAAAAGTCTTATATGTCTCCCAGCATAAGCTGAAGCTCTGATTTAAACCCATTTGACTTTCAACTTTTCATGTTGACTATGATAGCTGACTGCCAATTTGCAGTATGGAACAAAACTCTCCCTCCATCAGCTAGGAGAGACCACAGCTTTCAGCTCCTAAATCTTTTTTTTTTTTTTTTCATTAATTTTCTCATTTTACCAATGTGAACAGCCAGATTCTTTAGAATATCTTCTTTGTTCGCCTCCCCAAAATATCCTGTTCTATCTGGCAACCAAAAGAATTTTAAAGAAAATGACAAAGATTTAGAAGACACATTTAAAAGCAATGACTGTTGTTATCCTCTATTTATCAAGCACAGGTGGGGAGTACAATGAAGATCTGCCTGCCAGTTTGTCTGCCTCTTTACAAAACTAAAACATTTCTTACTCTGCAAACATCTAGCTAACATCCATTTATGTATTACTGTTCTTACTGAATCCTCAAAAGATGTGGAAAGCTTAAACCATTCTAGAGAATTAAGGAAAAAAAAAAATCTATTTAAGGATAATAAAGATGTATTATCTTACTCTCTCTGTCAACTTCTATTGACAACTTTCAAAGCCCAATTTCTCCTTTTATTTTTGACATACTACTTTTTGCTGTTCCACCATCCTAGCCAAGAACACTAAAATTACTTTAGAGTGTCGGACAGTCCATACACAGACCACAGACCAACTACCTGGAACTCACTAAACTCAAAATAACCCATTCCCCCCCCCAAAAAAAAAATAACGTGTAACCAGATAATTTTTATTTCTAATGTCTTTTAATTTAAGCAAGCAGCTAGCCCAGTTGTTTCCAATCCCCTCTGGATACTGAGCACAGAGCTAAAAATAAACACTAAAACATGCATCAATTACATCCTGAGGAATAAAATTAGACTTGCATTTGGATAATATGTTATTTGAAAGCAGTCTCACAGTTTCTACCATTAATAAAGTACTATCATTAATCACAGGTCTTATTATGTTATAGAAGATGAGTCTTATTAGTTTTCAAACATTTAGTCACACAAAACACAGAAGCTGTAGTTACATTAGCATTTTGGTTCAGAGTACCAACGTAGTTTTAATCACCCCACTGTTTCCTCTGATAGCACATTGGTCAAGCTTCCAGAGCAGTTTTGATGCACATTAGCTAAGCTCCTCATGAAGAAATGTGAACCAGGTGTGCACAAAATGCACTTCAGAGGAGTGGTCCCTTGGAAAGCTTTGAAGTACATAAATGTGACATGGCCTGTGTCAGTCTGTGGACCTGCCTAAACCTAGCCCAAAGTAAAATCCTTGAACTGGATGTACTCTGGGTGTCTGTGCATCAACAGAAAATGGTTGACCTAACAATCCCTTCCTATCCTACTCATTTATTTTTAATGTAGATAAGAGCCACAGAAGTCTAAAGAAGCCACACAAGCATATTTCCGAATCTGGGCTGAAATTGAACCTCATACAAAGAAAATCTGAACTAAGGATGTTCTGGATGTTGTTAGTCAAGCAATGGTAGCACTCAAACAATGCTGCAAGTTTTCCATTTACCTTCCTGGAATTATTTCACTCATACATTTAACATAAAAATCCCTATGCGGTATTTTGCATTTTTGGCTATTTTAAATTTAGGTAGCATTTCAGAATATACAGTAGTTGCCTATAAAATATTCTTGTATTACTTCTACTAGCATCAAGGGTGACATTTATTTACTGCATTTCATCTCTGTTCAAAGTAACTAGATGTATGAGGCTTATTTATTTTTGACCGGTGAGATATAAATAAAGCTCCTGGGATGCTGTGGCACTTCAGGGCCAATTTGCAGCAAGGATCAGAAAATTTTGCAACTTGTCTATGACAGTGAGAGCTTGAAGACATGGAGACAGTGCAGGCACACATGGGGAAGCAGAGCAAAAACACTGTTCCCTTTTCAATCTTTATTGCTGGTACAGTGAATTTTATATCCCCTTCTGCTAAGAAAGCTCTTCCCATGAGGCAGCAATCATAGCTCCTCGCAGCTGGAAAATCCCCAGGCAGTCCAAATGACCCTGGAAGGCCAGGCTGAGCAGTCAGCATCTGACCCTCTGCACCTGTGGGTGCAGCGTACTCGTAGGCCCATCACCTGCAGCCCTGACTCTTGGTCCATACCTGAGGGCTGCAGCCCTGCCCATGCCTGGCCATGTGCCTCCCGAACTCTGAAACGCCTTCCTAGCTGCACCTCGACCTGCCCCACTGCTGGGACGTGCCCGGTGTGGTGAACCTGACCCCTGGTGCCCCTGGTACTTGGCATGTCGCATGCCTGGGCAGCAACTTGCCGGCGTATTAGCTGGCCTGTGTTATCTGCCTCGTAAAAACACACGGTGCAGAGGGTACTGAGATACAGCCTGAGAGAGTGAATTAACCAAACCTCACATAACAAAGGCTAAATACTTCCTTTTGGAGGTGCAAATCGCATCCTGTGATGTCTCAGGCTAAAGTCTCCTGAAATAAAAAATCCTGAAACTTACAAACTTATTAAGATTTACTGTGTTTAATGACCTGATAAGGCAGATGAGCAATGCCAGCAGTGCGTAGATACGCAGTATGGGTGGTCGGCATCAAGCACCTGAGGCTACGCTGGTGGGTTCCCAACACAGGTAAAAGTGAGGAGTGTTTGCCTCCGGCCCTCTGGGGCCTGTGCTCCCACAGCTGGATCCAGCTGGAGAGGCACTGAGACAAGAAACTGCATTTGTTAGTTTAACCTTCACCTGTGCAGGTGGAGAAAGGCAGGAATATAATCTTTAGGAGTTATCTGTAACAATATAAGTAGAAATAAGAAAGTATTCCCTTTGCAACACCAGGGACAAGAAGAGGATCAACACATAGAGAAGCTGTTTCTGCTGAAAAGAGCAGCAAGACAGGATTGTTGTCTAAAGGAGCATTTAAAATAAGGTCTCTCCCTGAACCCCATGGGAGATGTGGCCCTCAGATAGAAAGCAGAAGCATTCAGCAGTCCAACTCCTCACTGCATTTACCACTGGACTTCTTTTCCTCTCATATTATTTTCTCTTTTTGAAAAAGTGATTTCAATTCATCTGAAGTAATTTTCAGGAGAATTCATTCATTCATTCCAAACCTTTTACTCTCCCTATTTTTATCCTGTTAAACATTAATATATCAATTTATTGTGTTTTAGTTCCTTGCTTCTCATTTTCATTACTTCTTTTCTCCTAGCACTTCATGTTTCCAACCAGCTGTTCTTTGAGTAACACTAAGGACCAAAACCATCTCTTATTTTCCTTTGCTATTGTCATGATACGTGCAAACTTATTACCTACTTGTGCAATTACACTTACTGTTTCAATACCCACTACGCTCTTTAGTGCATTCATGAAGTCTCTGCTTTCCTCATCTAAAGCCTTCTTAAAGACTTCTGCCAAATAGGCAATCCCATGGACTATTTTTTGAAAATGCTTATTCCTTGGTTCTATTTCTCTGGCTGTTTCACAGTACTCAGTCTTTACCCACTTCAGTGCTTTGGGAATTTCAAATTTACAGACAGAAAAGTGCAACGTGTGTAGGTATACCTCAAATCTCAGGTAACAACCACAACAGAAACACATAGGCATATAACTTAGTACAGCCTGTTTCTTCAGGAAAGCTTCTTCAGTCCATACCACAGCCTCTGCCCACACAGAACTGACCTTACAGCTATCACCCGCACTAGTCAGGTGCAGGACATGTCTCCAGATGCTACTAGCAAAGTAACCCAAATAATGTGCAAACGCACCCATTATCTCTTTATACTGCAGTGTCAAAAAAAGCTACCACAATAAAGCCATTAGCTAATGTACTGCATTTCCAACTCAATATACCATCCAAATAGCATGCCAGTAGAAGGAGCTGACGTGTCTAATTTGAAATGCCAGGTCAATTAAATGTTTTATAAAGGGAAAAATAAATCCATAAAGTTTGGAGATATTTTGAGGTATATTTTCATTTCACTGGCTGTAGTCTTATTTTGACTCAATTATCAAACTAGGTGATAAAATCTACAGGGCTAAAAATGACAATGAATCACAGAGAAGCAAAATAAATACAGAAAACTAAAAGCCAGTTATGCTAGATGAAATGATGACTTCAGATATTAATTCAACTGACACAGAATGCACATAAAGTGATGATGACTGAATGTCTTACCAAGTGAAATCCATATTTACAATTATACATAATATGCAAACACCATAAAGGCGAAATTTAATGCAAAAGAGAAGAAATAAACAAATCATGAATTAGAAATGTACTGGAAAGATGGTGCCAACGGAGTTATTCATTTAATCAATAGAAAGTAAAATAAAAAATAACATGCAACCCTAGAAAACACTATGAAAAGTGAAAAAAATGTTAACACATGCAAAAAAGATAGAAAGACTAGCCAAAATCTATAAACCCGACCCAGTACACTGATTAAACTCTAATTTTGTCAATATTTGCTCACAAGAGTGTTCTGATGCATTGCCCTTTAGAAAGTATATGCTATAAGGAACTAAAATAAAGGAGTAACTCTCAGAACATGCACAGAATGATTTAATCACAAAGCAAGTTTCAGAAAATGAGTTTTTTTTTACCCTTTTCTATTTACATTTTAAAGAGTTTACGTTTCTACATTTTATTCAATAGATGACAAATTAGATAAATCCATTAGGATCTAACATGAAATTTCATGAAAACATCCTAGTTCAGCCTAACAACACTTCAAAGAGAGATTTAGTTAAATCTGATAAGTAGGATTACATGCAGATGTCAATCAATAGGTACTCCATATTTATCTGTATTAAAAAAATAAATAAATAAATGTCATGCTTAATAATTATTTTTTAAATGCTCTTCTTATCTAACAGCTTGAAAAAAAAACACTGCATAAACATCTTACGGCATGTCTGTGCTGTGCAGTTTCAGAGTAACATTAAGATATCACCTTCACTTTCACCATGCATTCATGCTCATCAATGAAACCAATTTTTTGACTTGAAATTATGTTATCTTATAGAAAGACAAATACCAAAGACCTAAAAAAAAAAAAAAAGGGCAGACCTAGGGAGGAGAGAGCACTATATGGATCATCATGTGTCAGAAATATCCTCTAGAAAATTTCCATACATGGAAAAACTCTAAGAAATCTAAACTTCTAGCTGATTATGAAAAGATCTGAATGAAAAGTTAAAAACACTTCCCAGTTTACAGTCAAAAGTATTTTTAAGAAGTGGTGTATCATATTGTTATCTGGTATTTGAAGGCGGTGAAGGAAAATCAAGTTAATTCTGTTGTTCTTCTAAAATACTGGCATACTCACAAAATACAATATCTCATGCAATCCAACAAGCTTAGTTTTGTCAGGAGCCTACACTGAATTAGAGTGCTATACAAGTTAAAATGCAAGTAAGCAAATGGAAACTACTCTCTTCTGCCTCCTGTTTATATAATGCCACCGTTGCTGTCTTTGTGCAAACCAATTAAACTGAGTGATCAGTAAATCCTTCCAGTGCAAGTATTTCTCTCAGCTAGTCAAAGGGTCACACTAGTAGGCTTCTGGCCAATGTTTCATGTTGCTGACACAGCCAACTTTCTATGGCTATCTGTTCATCAATGACAAATGCCAGAGGCAGCTAACTCCTGGGATCTGACTGTAAAGGTACCATTGTGCAGCAGACACTCACCCTCAAGGTTTAATAGGAAAGCCAGCAAAGTGGCAGATTTGCAGCTTTGCCCTTTTGTTTTTCTCCTGGACATAATTCAACTAAATACATTCGCTTAGAAAATTCAGCAAGGAGCTACTGAGGGGCCATATATACTCTTGTATGGCTATCAATGTGCATCATGAATTGAAAGTTGAAAACAAATCCTAAACCACAGTAGCAATGTAAAAACACTATCACATATGTTACTTGTAAAATCATGAAGTTATAGGATATTTAGCTGTACTAATGAGAAGGGAAGTGAGCACACAAGGCTTTCATTCTCCTTGGTGATGGTCAGGTGTAGTCTGACCACATCTACATGCTCAACATCTGCTAGAAGCAGCAGCACTAAGGAACAGAAACCAAAATGGAAAGGATCTGACAGTGCCAAGACCTGGTGGTCTCTCTGTGTGCCTCTACTCTCCCATCCTATTTCAGTGCATCAGTGTAGCAAACTCTTCTGATTGTTGAAATATGTTTCTAAAGCTATCAGAATAGCAAGATCAATTACAGATGGTCCCCCTCCAAGCAAGCCACAGTTTTGGGAGCCTTGAGGTCAGTAAGATGAGCTTTCATATTCTGACGCTTAGGATTCTTTTGCCTGAAAATGTAACTGCTACCTGTAGACTACAAAGAGTATTGCATTTCCAGGCCTTTACCTGTAGGTGTACTTATCATATCTGTAACTGACTGAATATGTTTTTTCATTCAGAAGCTTACATCCTTATGTGCCAAAATTTCAAGGGTACAAAATTTTGCAAGGGTGGGTGCAAAGATTAAAGGAAAATTATATTTTGTAGGACAATGCCCTAGATAATAATTTTGGGTAAGAAGTATTGGAAGTATTTTTTATAATGTGGTAGTGCCATCCAGCACAAGAGGTATTTAATTAATATCTATTTTATTCTATTACATCTTACGTGAAGCTGAAAATCATGCATGAAGATTTTTCTTGAATCCTCTTAGTTTAAGCTAATCAACTGTCTAATGCTTGATAGCTGGAAAAATTAAATTGCAAATGTGTTCTTAAAAAGAAAAACTAATTAATTTATAATAAAAATCAGTGGAAGAAAATTAAAAAAAAAAAAGTGAAACATCGTATACATATTTTTAATTACAGTTTGAAATGTAAAGGTCCAAATTCATTGATGCTGATGTAAACATATTGCTGTTTTATTGAAAGTTTGAATAAAATGAAAAGTTTATTGTCTTTTCTTAATATATGCAAGTCAGCTGTTAATAATAAGATTTAGCATCAGAAAATAAGCATTATTTGGTTGGTTTTCTTTAAAGAGTAGACATAACCCAGTGTTAGTTGTAAAAACATCATATCAAGTATCCACTGTCTTCCAAACAGGAAAAAAAGGTTCTACATGGGGCTTCCCAGACATTTTTCAGCCATGCATTTTACCAGAGAATGTCAATTTACTAGTTAATTTATTAAAGTTAAAACTGCAAAAGCATATTAGTTTCAGTGATTTTTCTTTTTTTTTCAGGAAAAGGTTTCCTCCTGGTCAAGAATTAAAATTCTGGCAAAGCAAGATCCATCCCCAGACCACACTGGATGCCACGGCACTCACACCACTGCTTGACCCAGAATCTGAGCCTGGATGCGGATCCCAGCCTGCTGCCTCCTGATGCACGGGGCGCCTTGCACACAGTACCTGATAGCTTAACCTGACAGCTGAAGACGTTCTGATGTTTTCTGCAGCACAAGCATTAGGACAGTCAAGGACTTGCCTTGAATTCTTTCTCACTTAAGACTACCTGCAAAACCTCAACTAATTTCAATTCCCTTGAAAAAGGATATAAAAAAATATCCTGGCAAATTTCAAACAATACGAGGTTTGGAGAAGCCTGCAGTGGAAATGGCACATACAAGTTGGATGAGAGTTTTCAGTGATATGGATGTTTGAGGGTGTGCAGATAGAAAATACCTTGTTGAATTTCTACTGTAAAAAGGATGTTTGTTTTTTTTTTTGTTTTGTTTTCCAATGCTTGGTCTTTTATTCTATTTGTTCTGATAACCCATCAGAAAATATACAACAAAGAGACACAACCAGTGGCCTACGGATGAAAAGGAAAGAAATCAATACTGAAGAAGCAAAGTATATAGCCACAGACCCTAGAAGTTAGGGGAACTACTGAAGTGAAGAGTGACAACACAAGTAACATTTATTCACATCTTAACCCACACTGATAAACCTGCAACTTTCTAAAAGCAGAGCTAGCCTCCATATATGTGTATTGGACAACTATTCCATGCACTTGTTATGCCTCGAAAGATCACAAAATGGTAAGAGAATTAAAAAAGCAGAATTCAAAAGAAAATACTGGGCCAAGTGAATGCTATATGAGGTGGTATAAGGGAAAATGACAACAGAGAAAGTTATTCCAAAATATTTCTGAATCACTGCCAGTCAGCTTCATATCCACATCAGTCAGCAGTTTAAGATGTTTCCCTGGCTTACAGAAAGTACACATCTTTCTGTTTTTTTCTTATATTGAAATAAATACTTCCATTTTTTATGTGAATGTAAATATATCAACAGTTAGTATTGATGCAGAACTCATACTTTCCCTCAGAAAGCTCCAACTTCATTTCTTATTTTAAACTTCAGAAATGAGTAATTACAATGATAGCAACTTGCCACGCAACAGTAGCACTACTGACTTTTTTCTTATTAGGCAGATGGAACTTAATGTCCTTTGTTAATATCTCATACCTATAAGCCAGCAATTAACCCTTCCTCATACAATGGAGCTGATAAAAAGATAAAATGTCATAAATTTCATAGTATGCAAGAAGTGAGTGACTTTTCCAGATTACCAACTAAATTTCAGAAGGGACATGAAACTTCAGATGAACTTTGGGAAGAGCTCACTTGTACATCCAAACCCCATTGTCACTATGTATTCTTTATACAGCTCTTTTTCACTTCAGTTGGGTGAAACACACGCTTCAGTGTGTTTCTTTGTTTTGTGCCTAAAACTACCTCTTAACTCCCTGTATACTGACAGATAGAATCTGAATTCTGTTTTTTCTTTTTGTTGTTTTGTTTGTTTGTTTGTTTTGCTGGTTTGTATGTTTTCTGGAGAAGAGTCTTTATGCATTGAAATATTCCTACCACTTACTCTGTAAATGGAAATACAACCTAGTTAAGCCTGCCAGTCAGACGATCCCATTTTCATTTGATTGTAACTCAGCACTTAGCTCTAGCAGTCCAACCCTCCAACACAGCCAAAATCCATATATCCAACACAGGATTAGTCTGATTAGTCAATAAGAAATCTGTATCAACACACTCTTGCATCCATTGGGGTTAGCAGCAAACTAAATACAGAGAGTCTTCTAGCTCAGGATGCAGCTGACTAGTTAAAGTATTCAAGTCTTCAACATCCCTAAAGATGCTGTGAGATGAGGGGGTCATGGTATTACACTCAATCACGGCTTCCTTCTTTTCTTTCTTAAAAGAAATTAAGAGTTGTCTGCAACAGCCTACTTTATAAACACACTCTGGTTGCAAAGTCAAGCACTTGCAAGCTGGGAAATGCCAGACTTCTCCATCTGCCTCCATAAATTTAATTCTCCTCTCACTACATTCATATCTATGCATTGTGATATAAATTTTAATTAGCCCATTGGACACTATCTTTTCCACAGGACATCATTCAGCCCACCAGATGAATGCAACTGGGGGCTGAATTAACGTTGTACTGACAGCCATAAAAATGCCGTTTTCAATTTGCAAGTGCTTGACTTTGCAACCAAAGTTACATTCTTTTGACACAAATGTGAATAAAATTTGAATTATACAAACATACATAGATTTGAGGGAATAATGGAGCACAGGGGAGATGAATTATTTATATATGGCTGGCATCAATGCAATTAATAAGAATAGCAGGAGGTGTTAATATCTACATGGTTGAAGATACTTTGCAAACACAAAGTCATCATCATAATTTAGATATTTCAAAACATTTCACAAACCCATAGCATTATTACTTGTGACCTTAGCCCTTCCAAGATAATCTGCAGAAACTACAGTATAACAAAGATAATGAGACCAAAAAGAAAAATCAGATAATCACCAAAATGTCCTGTTTGTTCTTCAAATTTAGCATTCTGAAAGGGAAAAATAATGGTTCTTTTGTAACAGGGGAGTGGATGTCTTTCTAAGATACAAGGGGGTTATACTGCTAGGAAAATATTTAACTGAAAAGGAACTGAAATTGGCACCAAAATGCACTAATGTCAAAAGCTCCAACCCTATGGCTATTCAGTAATCCAGAAAACTGAGGCTATATTTAGTTTACATTTACATGCTTTTATTAGGAAAAACACGTACAAAAAAAAAAAAAAAAGGCTATGGCTAAAACAATCACTGTCAAGCTAAAACTGTTTTTCAGATTAAACAAGTTCTTAAAATGGTAGTTGCTTATTCATACAAAGGATTGAATCTAATTTTTCCCCCAGTTTACAGGTCTTCCATATTCAAAGCCATAAAGCTGATGTCACATCACAGGTGTAGCTCTTTTTGTTACATAACGTCTTGCTATGATGCATCATGTTGTGACAGTTGCACAAAAACATTATGAAAATGTAAATGAAAAGGCTCAGATTTGGAAACAAATCCTCACTGTTGTTCTGCTTTGTTTTTTTTATATATATAGTGCTCAATTCCACTCTGAACATTTCCCTTCAGACAAAAGATGGATCTCAGTAACCAAAACCTTCATTCTTTGCTTCATTCTTCAACCAAAACTCCATTCTTTGCTTCTCTTCTAAAACTGAACTGCATGTTTCTTTTCCTTCTAGCTCACTGCTCTGAAGGAAGTTTTTTTTTAACAATCTATACAAAGCCAGCAGGATTTCTAGACAAGCAGATAGGGTTTTCTTTTTTTATTATTTTATTTTTTATTAAAATAGAACTAATTTTAAAAAAAGTCTTACACCACAGTCATGTTCTCTCTCTTTCCCTCTCTCTCTACTGTCTCATCTTCCAAGCATCATAAAACAGTCCAAAATGCTGAAGACTGGATTTGGCCTTCATTAATTGTTTTCACACACTGTTGCTCACTGGATTCATGCCTTTGCCATGTCAGCACCAAATCCAGAACATTGTCCTTAGCCAGCTCTGCTGCCTCTTGTTCCACTTTCCAAAGTCCAGCCCCTCTGCCAACCGTCAGGCACACAGTTACAAAGCTGCTGCTTCCGTTGTTTCCAAAACCACAAATAGCAAATTCACCCTCCCATTTGAAAGAGGACAACTCTTCTGGGAAGCAAATTTAATGCAGGACATTAAGTAAACTGATGCTGTCATTAGTGCAAATGTCAAGTTCATTATAGCAGATGTTTCAGCTGAAGATTGCTACACATTAACTTCTCAAAACAAATGTGCAGTGCATTCACCATTGGATTCAGAGTGGCTGCATCAGTGCTCTGACGAGTGAGGCAGAGGCTGCTCTGGGCGTCACTGCCCCATACTTACCTACCAGGGGTGGCCTGTGGTTGGGCCCTCCCTCACGCAGGCCCTGCCTCCAGCTGGCCATACACCATTTTGACCAGCCTTTGGAAAGGTAAAACATTGGTAAAGTACAGAACAAGGTGCTACTGCCAATGAGGATAGAGGCTGAAAAGAATATAGAAACCTTTTTGTAGAAACACAGAGTTACAGGAACCTCTTTATTTGGAAGAATCAGATGGTGTGCCTCTAATCAACTATGTTGCTTGCTGTCAATATTTCAGTTCTGGACTGGACCTACTATAACCATCTTAGCACAGAGAAAACCAGGCAAAGCCCATTACCAGGAACCAAGAAATTACCAAGAAATTTGTGAGTCTCTTGCGGTTTTCCACCCAGATCATGAGCATAAAATACTTTCCTGCCCTTCAGGCCAAAAGTAAATCCCTGTAATACTAAATGCTAACAATAACAACAACAACGAACAAACTGTGTCTTAAATAATAATATTAATAAAGTGGGGCTTGAAAAGCAACTTCTAAACATTCCTCCTAAGATTATAATTAAGTTTTCTCTTAGTCTTGATGTGATTTACAGGAATTTACAAACTGCAGCTAAAACTCTTCTAAAAGCAATAATGGTAGTATGAAATAGATTAACCAAAACAACTCTAGAAGAACCCACAATACAGGACTCTTGAACAATCCTACGTAGGGCACAGTACATGTGATTCAGTCAAATACTACTTCAGTATTTAAAAGACACGCCAACCATATCCTGGTCTTCATCAAAAGAAATGTGGCCAGCAGGCCGAGTGGAATGATTCTTCCCCTCTGCACCACCCTCCTAGGAACTGACCTGGAGCACTGCGTTCACCTCTGAGGCCCTCAGCTATGAAGGATGTGAACCTGTTGGAGCAAGTCCAGAGGAGGGCCACAAGGATGATCAGAGGGCTGGAGAGCCTCTCCTATGAATATAGGCTGAGGGACTTGGGGTTGTTCAGCCTGGAAAAGAACAGTGGGGTGACCTTACTGCAGCCTCCAAATCCATAAAGGGGACTACAGAAAAGCTGGGTAGAGGCTCTTTTACAGAGAGCACAGTGACAGAACAAGGCATAATCTACCCTCCTGAAATTAAAAGAGGGTAGATTAGATTAGATATGAGGAAGCAATTATTCACCATAAGGAGTAGGGAGGCACTGGTACAGGCTGCCCAAAGAAGCTGTGGATGCCCCATCCCTGGAAGTGTTCAAGGACAGGTTGGATGGGGCTTGGGACACCTGGTCTCATGGGAGGTGTTGCGGCCCATGGCAGGGGGGTTGAAACTGGATGATCTTTAAAGTCACTTCCAACCCAAATCATTCTGTAATTCCCTGTTTCTATAATTCTGTTCCCTTTAGCTGTAAGGTTCTTTCTTGTGGGTTTAAAATGTTCCCTCCTATGTCCTTCCTGCAATGTGCCAGCCAGAAGCCACTTCAGACAATGATCGAATACAGAACATATTTTGTCTCATGATGAAATGGATGCATGTATGGATAAGTGATTAGTCTACACATGACAATGCAACAAACCTTATTACACAAAATGTGACACAATATTGAATATCTGTTTAGAAAGAAAGGGCAAAGCACCAGGGGTGTAAGGAAATATAGGAAGTTGCAATACATAGGTTTGTAGACAACAGGCTTTATCAAGAACATCCTCATGTGGAATCTTAAAAGTCCTTGACCTTGCAGATCTAGCTCCAGCATCCTGAGTTTACAAACAGACAGTAATACACAATTTCTTGCCATTTGACAATGCATACAGCTGTACTGAAGCCAAATGTATGCTTAATTGTTTTTGCTAAAATTTACTCCGATCAATGTATTTGTAATGCAATAAACCAATAAAAACATATAGTTCACATTTGGCAAAACAGGAAATTTCTAAACTAATCCATCCCAAGCAAAATCAAGGACTTCATGTGTACAGTTCAGATCAGGGAGTGCAAGAAAGCACAGCTGAATTTTCTTTTTACAAGGTGCATGCATTATGCAACTATAAAAGAAGTAAACTAATTTTATTTTCGCAACTGAAAACAACTTCTCAATTGAGCTGCTTTCATTGAGCCAGCACATCTAACAAAATACATTATCAATGAAAATAAGATTACTGCATGATCCAGCCTTTTTTTTTCTTTTTCTTTTTTTTTTTTCTGAACAACTACTTTTAACATCTCTTAATTTTAGCTGTGTGAATACATACTTATAAGTGAAAAAAATCCCATTTCTTATTTCTCCTACAGAAATGGCTTGCAAAGAATACGTAGGTTTTTTGGTTTGTTTTACTATTACTTTTGATGGAGATCGATTGATTCCTTTGGAAATGACTCAAATGCCACTGATACTTATTTTTGGCAGTTGTAGAGTCTTTTTAACCTGTTCATTCTTTCTTTGAAAATCAGATGATTTTCTTTCAATGCTGAAACTCTTTAGGAGGTAGTTTTAAAATAATATTTAGAATAAGAAAAATTTTGACACCATTCATTTGAATGGAAAAATCCTCCTTGAAAATAACAGACTGTGTAATTTCAAGTTTCTCTCTCCTAAGAAAATCCACCAAAGCCAAAGAACAACAAAATTACTTTAATGTGACTTCCAACCCCAACCAAGAGAAGATTTTGCTTAGCTTTAAGGTAAAGTAGGGTTGGATCTTTTCCTGCAACGAGAAAAAGAATAAGGAAGATTGTTTTTACTTCTGTTGTATGCATATGTATTTAATTTGGAGTGTATGCTCATTTACTACATCTGTCTTCTTTAGAAACACTTTCTCAGTCTCCCCTTCTGTGTGCAGTTTTCAGTGAAATAAAATGAGAGCATATGCTGCAACCGTTCTTTGCTTCAGACTTTCTTGAGTGTGAAGTCTCCAGCACCAGAACTGCAGCTCTCAGGGAGAGTGATACATTGCAGAAATAGTCCTTTGCTTTGTATGGAACTGGTCTAGAACAATCTTTGTAACTTTTTTTTTTTTTTTAGACACTTAGGGAGCTATCACCTGTGTTAATAGCGCATATTTTTCTGCTTTCTGGATTACAGATGTAAACAGAAAAAGAGTCTTCTGGAAGAGATTCTTCTGTCAATGGAAGAGAGCTTTCCTGACACTTCAAACATGAGAGGACTCCTCAGTTCTGGAGCTTAGGGAAAAATTTTGGTGGTTAATTTCCAGACTTAACTGAAAATCAAACAAGACTACAGGGTTCTAAAGGGGATTGCAGTAGAGAACCTGTCCTAAAAATCAAATAAATGAATAAACAAAAAAAAAATATGTGAAAGATCAATTGGGTGGAATGGCTTTCTACCACCTTGCTCAAAGTCATGACCACAGATCCAAAGAGTTGGCACATGAAAGAGGTAAAGATATTTATGTCCCACGGCAGAGCTGGGCCATTCATTAACAGCCTTAGGGGAAGACACACACAGGAGACTCCAAACAAATCCTTCTGGGTCTTCTTGATAGACAGCATCAGCATCTATAAATGTCCAAACAATTGGACACATTCTTTTAACGGGGCTATATTCACCTTTCCTTCTTTCAGCGGTAGCTGTTGGGTAGCATCTTTTTAGGAGCTACTCACAGAAGGAACTCCAGTAACATCTGCCAATAAAGTCAGTTCTCAGGAGAAAGATCTCCTCGAAAAAGTCAGGAAAGGTAATGGTTGATGCATGGAAGATAGACAGAATAACTATACTGAGCCCTATTTAATTGGATGACTGCAGTGTTAAGATAGCAACGCAACAGCTGATCCCAATAGGTCAGTAGAGTAAAGCTGTTAATGAAGAAAAGGGGGTTTAAGTTGGGTGTTTAAATTGTTTAAAAGGCTGCATGGCCAGTGCAGGCAAATGCTAGTGATATGTGAGAATTTCAAAGTCAATTTATGCCTGAAACATCACAGCAGATGATGTGGCTAATTTGCATAGGAAAGAATAGCAGTAGAGGTAAAAAAACAAACAAACAAACAAAAACTTATTAATAAAAGAGGAATATAGTCCCAGGGGTCTTTCCTCTGCACTATAGCCCTATGAAATGCTTCCATGTGGAAGGTCTGGAGTGAGAAGGAACTTTTCACATAGAGTTTTTTCTACCCTTTACATCCAAAGCAAACTTTCTTCCATGAAGCTGATGGAATCCCTTTTTAAAGAATTCATTTAAATGTCTTCGTGAGAGACTAAAGAATGAATGGGGAGTGAGGCTTCTCTTTTATTCTCCTCCTCAGTATTACGGCTCCAAGTTTCCTAGAATTTACTACTTCAGGGAACAAGACAGGAATGCGAATCAAAGTCATGCCTCCTTTGTAATAACAAAAGGCAGTAATGACAGGCCTATCAATACAGTAACACTTTTTAATACTATAATAGAAAAATGGAATTTGTGTTCTGTGCTAGAGCAGCTTCGAGCATATTAAAAACAGTACAATTATCTTAATGAAAGAAACAGAAGTGAACTACTGGGAACTTAAGTTCTCAGTGAAGCAAAACCAAATACTATCTCCACAATTCATAAAACCCTATAATAATATCCTAAAATAATGAAATACTACTTACAAAAGAAATAATGTAAGTAAATAAATATTGTAAACTTGAGGAGAAACTTCATTTAACCAGGATAATTCTGTCAAACAGGTGGCTCTGCAAGCAGCTGAATATCATCCTACCTCAGCATAATTCTTCATGGAAGGAAAAAAGAAAAATAAAAAAAAATGACTGTTTTAGAGCAGTTTTGCAGGCAAGGAATTTTTCTCTTCAAGTTTAAATTCATGTGAGACAATTGGGAAAGAAGAAACAAAAGACTGCATTACTAATGCCTGTACTTAAAATCCAGAGGAGACCCTCATGTGCAGCTTGACTTCCTTTGGCTAAAGGAAGGAAGTAGTAGACTCTAGATGGAATACTCTGTACTACAGAATAAAGGCAGAGAACAAAGCAGGACGGTTTGAGTTAGAAAGGAGACTGTGGTAGTTTCCCAGTGTCTGTTTCTCCGTCCTCCATTTCTAAAACCCCAGTTTTATTGATCAGCAGCCTTCCTGCAGTAGTACTTTGGGTATGGACACAGTTGTCTTTATCCTCTCACTTAACATAGAACACTCAGCTGATCATCGAGCTGTTTGTTTGCTGAAAAAGTCCTAACTGATCTGGAAAAAGCAGGATGCTGTTCTCTGTTCTCAACATGTGAAGGTGCCAAGGCTCCAATACACTGTGTATTGGAGTCATACTGTAAACAAAGAGTACTAGTCCTTGAAGTCAGCAAGATACCAGTGTGTGCTGAGCTGCAAAATAATGAGTGTCTGTTAAACTGTAGAATTTAGTATGTAATGCCAGAATCTTACATGGAAAGGGAAAGTCATGAAAATAAGCAGATAAACTGTCAAAAAGCTTTTTGCTTAAAACTTATTCAGATACTGTAAATGCCTTGTATAACCATATTTTTACATGCATTAGTATTTGTTTTACTAGGGAACACTAAGGCATAAATTTCTATTCCCTGACATTTGCTAATAACTAAGTAATTGATACTAATCAGTATTAATGCCTGCTTATTAGAAATCACAGACTAAATAACACTATTATGCCATACAGACAATATTCCACATGATTACAGAGAGACATTTAGCACTTCAGAAAAAAATAAATACATTTTTTTCTCTAAACTTTTTAATCATTGCCTAAAGAAAAATAGCTTATGCTGAATTACGAAGCTCATAACTTCATTATTACTTAAACACATCTATTATGATAAACTGGTAAAGTATTTACCAAAAATCTGCACATTGGGGTAAATTGGGGTAAATATGGGGTAAAGAGAACAGTGAGAGTATAAGAAAGCAAATAAATATTTTAGGACTGGGCAGGTTAAATTGGGAAGAGGGATAATGAAAATAATCAACTGAGGCAGGCCTGGGAAACGTGCATTCAGTGCTTAGCAGGAGAATTTTTAAGAGCTAATTCTATTGAACTGGACTGGACCAAAGGGCCTCGGGTATAGCCTCATCTTAATCTCTTTTTATCTCTTACATTTAGGCATTTACTTAAAAAACACGAGCACTTGTTAGCTTTCTAAAACCTCTTAACTCTAATTTTGTCTTGCAAGGCCCGGGTATTGAGGTCTGACAACCATTTCTTGATACATGTGCCTGTGTTTGTTTCAAAATAAACTGCAGTGTTTGGTTCAATAAATAACATGTTATTCTTTTTATTGATTGTAGTTTCTTCTATTGACTGAAAAGGGAACAAGCACTGAAAGAAGTTACTTAGGAAGATTTTAATGTCAGCAAAAGTG
The DNA here is from genome assembly GCF_963932015.1 of Anas acuta. NCBI lineage: Eukaryota > Metazoa > Chordata > Aves > Anseriformes > Anatidae > Anas > Anas acuta. Next base: position 47,319,865 of record NC_088981.1, on the reverse strand, counting down.
AATAATTCATTCTGTAAATGAATATCAACATAAAATTCTTTATATGATTTTAATCAGCAAATGGTATATTTTCAGAATGATCACTATACGCCACATAAGTGTCTTGATGTAAGCAGAATCTACTTTGACCTTAAGAAATGCTGCAGCACATTTTTATTTATTTATGCTTAAGTTTAATTAAGAAGAGCCTACGTAGGATCACACAGGAACACAACTCAGTTTTCTGTCTTCAACCTTCCCTACCACTTTTAATTTAAGACTTAGTTTGGTCTTCCCAGAAGATCTTGAGCTTTACTATTTCATTCTGAGGATTCAAATTTTGACAATACTAAGCACTAGTCTATACAGAAAATAATCTACCAAATAAAACAATAAGAAGTAATAATCCACGTGGTACTTGGTATTCAGGCTCCTACACATTTTCAGTTTAGTTCAACCATCTCAAAATTGATGCAAGGAACAAGACAATACTTTCTTATACTGGAAGACTATCCACTTAGCTCATGGCAGTAATGGATGTGTTTCTGTTAAATCCTATTGATTTAACATCACATCCAAGTGATTTAACATCAAAACCAAGTATAAATTAATTTCTAAGTGTATGTTTCTTTCATTGATATGCTTAACTGTCCAAGTGTATCAGCGGGATTTAAAAAATACGATATTTCTTCTTTCTGCAGAGATGCACCCAGTAGGGACAGTACCCAATGTATTCAGTGGCTAGGCGAAGGCTTAAAAAAATAAAAACAGAACTAATGTCAAGAAGGAATGAGCAGGATTTTTCAACTGTTTCCAAAATGACACTTTAATATATTGACATGAAGTTTCCTGTCTACTAACCTGAAGATAAACAACAAAGTTGTCACAAGGAATGATATGCTGTTGTATGAAAAAAATGACATCCAGATAATACCTATGGTATGTATATTGCCTCAAAACATGATTTTGCAATAGCTCTCATGGTTAACCAGATTATTTTACAGGTTCTTCAGAGGTTTCTGAAAGTCTGTATGTTCTCTATACTTTTTTCTGTCAATGAACTGAGGAAAATAAGATACCCACAATTCCAAAACAGCATCTTGAGAAGTTATAAATGTATAATAGTGTAAATGATGAAAATATTCTGCCAACGTTTGCCTGAAATTAACAAGTTACATGAATTAGTTACTAACCGAAAAGCAATACACCAATACATATAAGACAGGAAATTGTATGAGCAATTGAAGAGTTTCTTCAGGTGGAGGGCAGTCAGATTACGGAGCAAGCAATTTAGCCGACATTTATTAGTTCAGGAAAGAGTTAGCAAACATGCAGCAACAAATTATATCTTGATTGTTTGTAATAGAGACATACAGATCTCATCCATATTTCATAAATTTCACTATTTTCTAAACTAGTCTTTTCCTGGCATTTACAAAGTCTGTGTTCTTATGCATTAGAAATTTGCAGCAAAACATACTAAAATATCATTAGCTCATAGTAACCTAAAATAGAAGAGTTTTTTGTTTTTGTTTTTTTTCCCATTCAGAAATTGTCAACTGATTTGGAGTCTTATTTGGAAAAAAAGAAAAAAAAAAAGACCTTTGAAGCTAATCACACACACATTTTTGCCTGATTAATTCTATTTAAAGCTATTTAAAATTCATTAAATTAAAAATTATTTTTTAATTTTTAATTTAATTTTTAATTTTAATTTTTTTTAATTTTTAATTTTTAAATTAAAAATTATTTTTAATTTAATGCTTGCAGGTAGGAGTCAAAATATACTATTAAGTATTACACATTTCACATTTAAAGGCAACGCATTCTTATCAATAACAATGGGATAAATCATAGTATGATTTTATTTGTTTTTTTCTCTCTGCACCTCTAGCAGGTACATTTCTTAGAGGTTCCTACAAAAGGCATGAGACGGGCATGCCAGGTGCCATGCTGCCTTTCTGCTGCTGTTCCAATATGGCTGAGTTATGAGATGCCTGCTGGCTCAGGAATTAAGGACTTAGATTTCCAGATACTCCTCAATTGTTCTGTATTGTACACTTATTCTGAACAACTGCTCTCTTCTGCTAAAGCCATTTTTCAAAGAAATATCTGGGCAGATATTGCTGCTCTGAGATAATTTCTTGTTAGTTAAGTCAGGAAAATACAGAAATCTTGTCCATTTAGGTACTTAGCTATCTGACAAACCTTAGAACAACACAGTGCGTTACATTCTGAAGTTTGATTTCATGTTGTCTTCTGTTGAAAACCATTAGTAATTGAAAATCAGAGTAAAAGAGAAGGTTGGGGAAATGATTGCTTCCAATTTCAAGCAATGCAACTCCTGCATAAAAGCTTTGTTTGTCCTGATCACAAAGAATTTGAACACCATTAGTTTCTGAAACATGAAATGAATCCCAATTGAAACAACTAAGCTTGATTTTATTAGAAGCTGTTACACATTAAAATCCTTAAAAACAGTACATTTTATGAATAATAATAAATGTCCTACTTTTTTTTTTTCCCCTTATGTTAATACTTCTATGAAGACCACACAAAAACTGTTACCCTAAGGAATGCTGACTGAAAATTGTTCTTAATCCATATTTTTTGGTTTGGAAAAAGGGTCTTTTGTGTCAGACTTGCCTATAAACTCAGACTATTAGTTTTCTTGCATTTTTGCTTAGATATGCTCATTATTATTGTTTACTCTTTCCTTCAGCTTCTGCAAGTGTCAAGCCCAGTTCAATCATTAACAGGCAGCAATTTCTACCCTGTTTATTTTCTTTTTTCTATAGTCACTGTGATTCCAAGTGATTCAACATGTCATCCAGATGCCTCCCCATAGATTATATATTTTTTCTGATTGTACAAGAACTCTACAGCAAAGTACAGGGACATGTTCAACCAATAATTATTCAAAATTTGAAAAATACATAAGAGACGTGGTTAAGATAAACACTGTGAATAAAAACCATACTAAACATTAGTAACTTGCAATGCAAATTCCCTGCTCAAATCTTCCAAATACATCAATAGGACAAATGAAACTGTTGCTTTGGGAGAAACTGGGAGGAACTTATTGCTGGGAGTTACAAAAGCAATATTTTGCTTTTCTAAAAAAATAAAAAAAATATATTTTATTTTCCATATGTTGTACAATCAACAGGTGCAGACTATGCAGTATGTAAAGCCTGCTCATGATAATGAAGCTTATTAAATTGCCTTGAAACCCCAAACCAAAATGAACTACACACTATGATGCTCAGAAAACTATGTCCTATAGGCTACCTAGAAACACACATGCATCATTTTGAAAGAATGGCATCCTCTAAAGAAAACTTTAAATAAAAGCTACCACCACTTATGTGAAATTATGTGAAATTGAAACCAATTACATTTGCAGTTGCAATTAAATCACTATAATTATGACGCAGTATATTTTTCTGCAACATTTTATAATAGCATATTTTCTTATTATTGTATAAGTAACGAACTGACAGTTATTCCTATGTGCAAGTCTTTCGTATTTATGAGTTAGGGCAGGCTGGAAATACTGAACTGAGATGAGTACAATGAACAATAGGAAATGATAGTCCAAATGTAACTTTAAATTCTAAAACTAACAAGAGTGATTTTTTTATTTTTTGAAAAGGCAGTAAAAGGTGTTAGGCTTTTTAAGGGTCAGATTTTTACTTGTTACAGCTTTCATAATCATATTCAGTTTCACAAATGCTTAAGAGCTCATGCTGTTATTTTGAAATAGGTCACACCCATGTAAAAAAATCCAGCACCTTTACATTTTACATGCAGTTGTCTAAAATTCTATTTAAGAAATCCCCTTCTAAAAGCAGCAACTGAACATTTAATTAATCATCTAACCACTCCTTACAGTAAATATAACCTGCAACATTAGTCTAAGCCTTATATATTTTTCAGACCTGTTTTTCCTTATTTTCCAATATGAGGGAAGTTTGCAGAACTTTCATTCAAAAATAAAATTATTGTTAACAGATTATGTATATCGTATGTGTCTGGCAGAAGAGTCAAAAGATATGGAAACAACATCTGCCATCAGAAATTAAAATGCCCATCTTCTTTAATATATGCCCATCTACATCAAAGCTCTGGAGGAGGCTTAGGGCACAGCAGTGTGGTAACCACAGCAAAGAGTGAATGCACAGATTCTACTGATATACACACAATTAACACCTACCACAATTAAATTACAATACAAGGGAGACAGGTGATATAGTACTGCATTCCTAAGTACAGACTGATTTATTATTTCATTGTCTTTAGATGCTGGTAAATGTTGATTCGGCACGTCTGGAATACAGGTGAAAGACAAAACCATTGAAACACGTAACAAAAGACTAAACCTGTCTTGAATATTTTACTATATAATATATTGTATTTATATTATCTGCCTTCAAAGATGTTCATAAACTTTTGAGAAAAGTAAGCTGGAAGATGGCAAGCAGTGCCTCTTCACACAAGCAGCTCTCACTAAGAAAGGGCCATGTCTGTGTCAGTGAGTCGCACTGCCCAGCCTGAGCAAGCCTGCAGAGCAAAACAACTGATTCTGAGGATCCAACATCCATAAAATGGGCATTGTAGAGAGGTTTCTATTTCTAGCTATCTTCAGTCAGGTTCCATGGACTGAGTGCTAGTAACAGCTAGAGTTCATCTCCTTTTTCAAACAAGTGTGTATATATATATATATATATATATATATATATATTCATGCATTCCAAGACTGCACTACACAACTAATAAAAACAAGTGCACACCTTATCCAAGCTAAAATACTATTGTCAAGAAACTTCTGCCTATAGTATCCTGATCTACATAGCTTGATATTTGGAAGAAACCTTATTTCTGTATCCACTGTCACTTTATGCCCAATTTGTATACTCTACTAATCTAGTGGAGTGTTTTGGCTCTGAAATCACAGAACATGGACTACTAGCTCTTTACGTTCCTTTCCTAACTATCCTGAGCCACCAATGTCAGCAGGACAGCCCTGAGAGACAGCAGGAAATCAGCAGTGTTCCACTGTGTGGTGCTGAGTGGCTAGAGATGCAAATGAAATTTTTGGTATGGTGATTGATTGCTCTATACCAAACTGAATCAGGAGTTCCAATGAGTTCAAGCTTCTTCTTCATGAAATTCAATTACCTTTGTGATCCATTTCTTTCAATCTCCAAATATCCTAATCATAGAGATGAATCAAAATCCAGTTATAAGAGGACTTTGGTAATTAGCTCTGTGGAAAGTCAAGGGCATAGAAAGTTTCCACTCTTAGCAGTGTTATCTGTCCAGCTTTACCTCCTAAAGCAGCCATCTTAACAACATATATGGTCATCAACGATGTATGCTTTTGCTTTCTTTTTTTTTTTTTTGGAAACTAATTGATGAAACTAAACCAAGATTAAGCTTTAGGCACAATCCCCCAGATATAATGCATGATAAAATACAAATCTTCTCATAAAACCACAAAGGAACTCCACTGGAGGCATGAGGGAAGAACGTAGCACTTGGGTTCTTCCACAGAACATTCAGTTTAAAATATTAACATGGTTTTACATGCGGTATTTGGACTATTTTTTCTTCATTGAAGTGTAATAAATTGCAGAAGAGTTAAAGTACAGAATAAACAAAAATTTTATAGCCCACAATTCCAAACGGAAATTCAACAAAAAAGAATACAAGTTTGTAGATACTCATTCAACTCCCAGGGAGGAAATCCCCAAAAGGCTGGTCACTGAGCCCTCAGATCATCAGCCTGAGTTCTTTTTCCTAACACAATCAATATATCTTAACTACATAAGAAACAGCCCTTACAATAACACTGTCATAAGACCTGTTTTGTGACAATGGTAATAAAGGCATGATAGACTAGCATACAAAAGCAGCACCACTGGTAAATTGTATTGTACATGTTAATTTGGGATCATAACAGCAGGCTGCAGCGCTTCTTGCAGCTCAAACATTGCAGGATGAAGTGCTGGAAGTGAATCAATGTACACTGATATAATCCAATCACATGAATGTAACTTACAATGAAAAAAAAAAAAAAAAAACAAACCACATGATAAACAAATTACCAGCTTGACATAACCAAATAGGTCATTTCTTTAAGTTCCACTTAAGCCAAGAAAACGGAAGTTGTCTTCTTCAAAGCAACATAAAGTTAAAGTCCTGTGAGGATTTCTATGTTATAAGTACATTATAATAGATACTCAAGACACTTCCCTAGAGGGTAACGAAGTCAGGACACAACATGCAGTTCTTCAACCACAAAACCTCATGTGCTGTTCCTGGGAGGCACCTTTTGAAATGTCAGTACACCAACACCGTTTCAGAAAGGACTGAACAAAGCTACCATAAAATGATTTTGAAGTGGCCAGTGACAAAACAAGCCCCAAAAGCAAACCTCATTTCTCACATTTTAGGATAGGTCATTTCTCTCTCAGATCCTCTCTTTTCTAAGCTCCAGTGAGAGTGCTCTCGTATAAGTATGTCCTGGTTTCAGCTGGGATAAAGTTAATTTTCTTCCCAGTAGCTGGTATGGTACTGTGGTTTGGGTTTTTGATGAAAATAGTGGTGATAACACACCACTGGGCTGGGCATGCACCAGGATCTGGGAGGGGGCACAGCCAGGACAGCTGGCTCAGACTGGCCAGAGGGGTGTCCCATGCCACAGGGGACCATTCTTAGCAATAAATTTGGTGTGGCTAGCTGGGGTTGGGCGCTGCTTAGGTTCCAGCTGGGCATCAGCCAGTGGGTGGTGAGCAGGTGCATTGTGCACCACTAGTTTTGTATATATATATATATATATATATATATTTTTTTTTTTCCATTCCTTTTCTGTCCTACCGTGCTTACTTTATCTAAGCCCACTTCTCTCCCCCATCCCACTGTGGTAGAATGAGTGAAGGGCTGTGCAGTGCTGAGCTGCCCACAGAGTTAAACCACAGCAAAGCATCACTGGAAACCCCAGTAGTGACTCATAGTCTCTGGTACAGTACAACTTTAAAACTCTGGATGCTGGTCTTACTGTAAGCTAGTGTATCTCGTGCAGGGCTATTACTGCTCTCTGCTGCTAGAAAAGCTCTGTTTTTAGCTTTAACTATAAATACACAATACAGTGGACTAATTTACCTTACAGTGGCGGTAGCATGTCTCCTAGCACACTGAAACAGCAGAACACAGGAAAGTTTTCATAAACACAAAGTGAACTCCCTCTCAAGTTCTGTATTTCATGTATTTATTGATAGCATTTTTTGAATATTTTCTGTAGCCCAAAGGCACCTTGCAAAGCTAATCCTTCTTTTTAATAGAAAAATAATATTTCCAAGAGATCTGAATTATGTCAGGAGATAAGTAATTCACAGACTACTTTACAACTGACACAGATACAGTAAGAGAGATGCAAGGAGATTAAATCCAGTGGCTACTTGAGGTATGAAGCCATTCTGTGTCAATCTTCCTCCATTTGTTTCTGGAGACTGACACCATACAGTGCTCACCAGTCAGAAACGCATCAATCCTTCAGAGAAAGACGAGAGTGAACTTTCATTTGCATTCACTTAAACAGATGAGATCAGCAATGAATTCTACCAGAAATGAACACTTCTGGGGATGCTGCTTTTATTACCACTGCAGTGATAAAGGATGGAACATGTATATACTGAATGGTCCTCTGAAAATCAAGCTCACAAATCATTGCAGACATGTGGTGTAGGTACTAATACAGTAACATGGTACAGCATCCAGTTTTTCTACTCTTTTGAGATCCAAATTAGCACTATAGTTCTAAATCCTAATAAGTCTAAGTGCCTACCTGGATCAATAGTGCTCATATGGCCAACATTTCTGGTTGTAAATCTGTCTCAGCAAACAACGTTTGCCAGTTCAACTTCCTCAAACCTTGTTTTATATAAGGGTTTTAGAATCGCATTCAATTATGCATTGCATAATTCTTCAATTGCCTTGCTGGATTATACAACAATAATTACCATTATCTGCCATCATCATAAATAGTAACATTGAGTATTCTGAGCAAGTTTAGGTTTAGTTTGTTGTTTTAATTTGCTCTACGTGATGCATTCACAACCTAGCTCTAGTCAAGTTAAGGAGCTAGAGCATGTCCTAAACCAGTTTCCCAGAAAATAGACTTGCTGCTTTTCTGAGTTTTTGTTTTCCCTATTTTTAAAGTTACTTTAACACACCGAAAGTTTCCAATTTCACTACTTACTCTAATTTTTTTCTTTAAATATTGGCTTTAAACACGATTACCAGTAGTTGCTGTCAATTCATATGCTTTTGCAATCCACTTCCTTGGGTTTTCTTGATTTCGTAGTCATCTCTATTATATCATAATCTTCCAGCTGAACTCTGGCTTTCCTGCCTAGTAGGACAATCTCAGATATTTCATGAACCCTGCTGTACCATAGATTTTTCTGTAGTTGATCACCTAATGTCCCTCACATTTAATAAATGCCATATAATCAATCATAACCCTCTCTGTCAAACATTTCAGGTCTACCTGAACCCTTTTCATCTGAAATTTCCTTCCAGCCTTCTGATACTCAATCCCGGAATGTTTACATCAGCATGGCATGTATCTCTATGCGTATCCATTCTTCACCCCCATTATTGTGCTGGTTTTCTGCATTGCTTCCTCTCTTTCTGTGCTTGTCAGAGTGGAATGTATTGTTAATTTTCTTAGCATAAAAAATAAATAAATTGTTTTGATTGAGGAAACTAAGAGAAGCTTGCATTAGCCCAGAAACACAAATTGCATAAGATATTACATTTAAAAAAAAAAATCCGGTATTACAAGTGTGAGCATCTGAATACTCTCAGAAGAAATGCACTACAGTTTCCACAGTCAATAAAGAAAAAAGGAACACTTCATAAAGAATAAGACTTCCAGTGATATATATCCAATTGGCTATTTTAGTTTACTTATTGTTCTTTATTGTCATTAAGACATTTTTACTGTAAAAATTCTGACAGTAATAACATTTAAATGTTTTAAAATTGGATCGATTCTTTCTCTCCTGAAGCTCAGACACTTTAAATTACATGTGTTTAAGCAGTAGTAATAAACACACTGCTATAATAGAGATGGTAAACAAAGACCCAAAATCACTGTCTAGGGTAGTGAAAATAATGCAGGAATAAAGGTTATCTGATGATAAGTGAAAAAGAAAACAGCTATTTTTTTCTGTACTTAAATATACTTGCATACATTTATCAGTTTTGTGCTGACATTATGCTGCATACTGTGAAAGATAAAAATGAACAGACTGATATGTTAAAGACGTTAAGGCAATACAGTAAAAATATTTTATTGGATAATTTGGTGTAAGCTGTATAAGAAACAAATCAAAGAGTCAGAGTTTTGGTATATCATGCATACCAAATACATGACAATAAAACTTTTATATGTTTCCATCATGCTGTTTTATGTCAAATAGTTAATAGGGAAAAACTGTACTAGAAATGTTGTTGAAGTTTAAAGATGTTTCATTATTGTTGTTTTTTTTTAACATCACATCTGCAACTGCAGTATCATGTACACATCTTCATGAAACATGTAACCTCATTAACCAAAAAACTGCCAACATTTACGTGCCCTTTCAAAACTACCCAAAATAAGGTGATAACCTTTTAAACATTATCATGCATTCATATATAAGCTGATATGCTGATATGCACAAAGTCCATTATTTCACAAGAGTAGTTGCCTGTTTTCCTGCCATGAACAGAACTGTCTGAAATGAGACAATCCCACAAGACACCCACCAAACTACCTGCAGAATATCCGGGAGCTCTATAGCCTCCTGCAGATCTGTCAGCTTCTTGTTTACAAGAATATCAGAAAACAAGGAGGTCAACAGTTAGTACAGAAACACATCATCCAATATTAGTCAGAAACTGAAATGTCAGCTCGTTAGCAGATCCACAAGACAACTTTTCTCATTCTCTTCCCGTCCTTTATTTCTAGGCTATAATATTTTTCCCCATTCCTAAAGAATAATTAGTTTTGTAAGCTGGTTTAACACCTCAATGGTCAACAGATATTGGATGGAAACAAGATTTGAAAGAACTGGAATTGATTGGGAGAGGCAGAAATGGAAACAGGAAAAATTATTTGAACCGTGAGAAACTAATGAGAACAAAACCAGGAGAAATGAGGAAAACACCAATCAATTCATTCAGGGACAGCACTGGAAATTGGACTGAGCAGGAATGGGAATCACATTTGTACTTTTATAGCTGAATGTACAGAATTTTATGCTACTTGAGGAGTCTCCCCAACAGTAAGGATTTTGTCCTGGGGGAGAAGGAGTGAAAATGCTGTCTCCAGCAAAGTCAATGGTAGAACTTTCACCAAATCAATGGAGCCAATGTTTTATGTGATAAAAAGAAATAACCTGCACTGGGTATGAAGAAAGTGAAAATTATTTCATTTCTGAGACAGGTAACCCTGGTGCTTTTCATTTAGTCTAAATGAGAAAAGAAAATTGTAGTGCTCTATTGTTCTGCTCATAACTGATTTTTTTTTTTTAAACAGTTGACATTCATTTCTTCAACAGGCTTTTAAATTTCATAAGAAGCTTATATGAATTTACGGAGAGTTACACTAATGAAATAATATGTAAGAAATTATACCTTCTTTAGCTTCAATAACTTCTAAAGTAATTGCCTTTTTCCTCTTCAAACCTGTCTCAGTATTTTTATTTATTTATTTTTTTTCAGAATGACCCATGTTATTTACTTTAACAGGGCATTTGGGGTCATAATGCAACAAAACTTTGTCTTGCTTTGATTTTAAAAAAAAAAAAAAAGTCACTCCTAGTAGAAAGAGTGAGAAGATTCATCTATGACGGAAACTCTAATTAGCTATGACACACTTAAACATTTAAGTTTCCCTTTACTTTTTCAAATAAAATGAGTGAGAAAGGTTGAAAATTAGAAAAAAAGAAAGGAAAAAAGAATCTTTCACTAAACAGCTGTGTGACCTTGATAATTACAAATATGAATTTATTACAGACAACATTTGAGACAATAGAGCTGTAAAAACTGAACTAAAATTAAGACTAAAGCAAAGAAAATATAACGAGATGGGACTACGTTCCACCTCTCTATTGAGAAAACATATTTCTATTGGTATGTTACTTACTATTTTAAAAGGTATTTCCAACACTGAAGTCTTTATCTGTTCCTTTATGGTTCTGCTTTCTAGATAAGTTTTTTTGTTTGTTTGTTTTGTTTTTTTAAAGTAATTCAGAGGTGCTCTGTCCCAATTTCTTATTTTTTAATCCTGTATTTTTATTGTGTAGTATTAAACAAATATATTTTTTCCCTGTTTTTAAACACAAATCAAGTATTTGTTAATTATTTTCCCATTTTAATTATGGACTAGTGCATAGCCTCTTTGGGTCCTTCCTTTTAATATGATCTATCAGCATAATTAATAACATACTTCTTTTGAGGAAAACAGAGGAAGAAGCAAGGAGATGTCCCTCTTACCCTTGAAGTTATGCTAATTCAACTATAGTTTTTGGAAATGATGTGTAATTTGCTAAATAGTTTTTCAACAAAGTAGTTTGGAAAGGTGATGAAATAAAGAAGCGGGCTGACCTTTCTTTTACTGTCATGATTTACAAACTCATAAAAGTTATTGCTCACTGTCATCACTCCAATAATTTCAGCTTCCTGAAGTTTTTATTTCTCACATTTTTTCCTCCTGCAATCTAAAGCAGGATCAGAAGCAGAAAATACACAGCACTGTAACCATACAAATTGTATTATAGTCGTGATAAGAGAAAGATTCAACAAGTGGCTGTGTAACTTGAGTTTCCAGGCAGAAAACAAAAACACATTTGATATTAGTGCAATTTTCAAGCTAATTTCATTTTGAAACACTATATGTCTTAAGAAGAACTACAGTGGTTTGCCAGGGGAGTTTTTTTTTTTTTTTTTTTTTTTTTTTTAAAATCAATATACTGTATTTGGTGCAACTGGTATTGCAGTTTCTCTATCAGGGCCACACAAAGCAACCGTTTTTTCAGAAATGGATTTCATAGAATTTATAATGGCCTTAAAATAGCAAAATTTTAACCGCCTAACAGAAATGAAGTGGAAATAAATAAATAAATCATCTGCTGCCTGTAACCATTCTCACATATAAGAAAATGGTAACAATCACAGACTGAATGGAAATTAATTCCTTAGACTCCCCCAGTATATTGAAACTTTTAGCAAAGTAGAAAACAAAATAAATGTTCAAAAATTTGGAAGTGATTCTAAATGGGCCACGTAGGTCATTCAGTACTATGAGTTGGCAAATCTCCTGTGAGAAGGATGGTATCAGCAACCTTATTCCAGGGATCCATGAACCATGTTTAGCGGGCAACAAAGAACTCATCTAGGTACCCAAACCCAAGTAGTTCTAGAAATTGAATACAAGTTTGTAGAGAGCAAAGTCATGAGAAAGTTTGCAAAGAAAACCTTGTCACATTTCCACTACAACCAGCAGACCAATGAAAACATATATTATGTCAGAAGAATCCAGAAGGTACCAGCAAAGTTTAAGGCCACCATACAGAATGGAAATGCGCTACCAGGCTCAAAGGTCAGTTATTAATGCATTTAGAGCCTGATCTGCTGGAACAGTTACAAAGCAATGGATCCTCTGAAACAGACATGGAAAATCTGTAGACCTGAGCCGGACCTGACTTAATTTCTAAATGCACATAGCTACATTGTATTTTCTACATTCATTAAGGGCAAGAGTAAGGTATATGAATAATACTTGGTGCACCACAAGTCTTAGCAAAACATACTCAACACAGAGTAAGTTTGTTCTCACATACAGTGAGCTCGCAGCTATCAAAAGAATGCAAGTGATGAGTACTGTTATCCATTCAACTAGCAAAGTCCATATTACCTGGAAATACATGGCATCTCTAGATTTCCCTAATTACTATAATATTCCTAAGATTTTTTCAGTTAGCATTTTCTGGTTTGAAGAAGTACAAGACATCTTTCAGCTTTACAAGTAAGAACAGATCCAAAGGTCGATCAAATATTGACTGAAAATACTGATTTAAACACACATACACAAAATCATTTTCTCTCTTTGAATTTCACATAGGATAACTGACTCAGAGAAGATGTCTCTGAGCAAATCTCTCTAAAATGCATTTATGTATGCAAACGTTGGCTCAGCTGTATTCTGTAACCCCCGAGACTGCCTAATATAGAGGGCTTTCTCTGATTCTGTATCCCATATATAACTGTAGAATGCAACAAATGACACTACTTATTGTGCATTTCAAAATACTAATTCTAATATTAGTGTTTGAGTTTACAACTAAAGTCAAGCAAATTTTTTTGCTGTTTCTTTTTTTTTTTTTGACACATTTTACACTTGTGTCACACTAACTTTTTCCTTCATACCTTCAGTAAACTGAAAAATATAAAAAATGCAGGAAGCTCTATTATATTGAGCTGTCCTTTGAGAATAAGAAGGTTGCCATGCATTTATGTACACAAGGCCCTTTCTAAATATGTAGGAGTTCAAATAGCTGTTTCTGCTAAGCAAGTTGTCCATTGAGAGCAACAGTAGTAACGGAGTCATATTTTCATAAATATTTCAAGTGTGAAAGATATCAGCTGAGGTCTATTGTCACAAGGTGCTCTGCCTGACCTTCAGTTTTTCACACAATAGCACTGGGTAGTGCTTTCAGCAGAACCAGGTGCTCTCTGTACTGACCTCTAAAGCTTACCATTCAGAAACTGTTCCACTACGAAGCATACTCTTTCCAAACCATTGTCAAACTGCAACACACTACCATTATTTCCACTTCTTCTTTTTCTCTGCTCTGAAGAGGTGATCATCTATGTTGCCATTCCCTTTTATTCATTTTCAGCTATGCTCACCAGCTTGCGCCACCTTGTCATGATTGTTTGTTTCTCAAACGTTATATTTGTTGTATAAACGTATAAATAATTTCAGGAAAGCACCTATATGGACAGATGCAGTCAAAGCCAAATTCACATGAAGCCTATGATCCAATGCTCAAGCATGCATTCTAGAAAAACGCAAGCTATTTCAGATTTAGAAGCCTTCTCAGTGAAGTATTGTGCTAAAGCTAACAAGTCCTGCCACTAACCATATCCTTTGTCTTCTGTCTCCAAGAACTTTTTTAAGCCTTTACCTGACACAGTCTAAGAGTGGCACTGGATTGGGACACAGTTAATTCTGTCTCTCGTTTGCCACTGACTTTGAATAGGCCAGCTACTGACTCCTATCACATTATTTCTCTGCCTTATTCATTTACTATAAACTTTGCAAAGCAGGGAAGCTGTCTTACAGACTGTTTGCAAGAGCTTCTCCACACAAGCCAAATTTGAACTCTCCCAGAAGCAGCAAGCCTATGCTAATATATTAGCATCTGTTTCTATTATTAATATTAGTAAATTTCAAATAATTTGTAATTTTCATAGAGCAAAATTGGGTATCAATATATATTAAATATTTTACCTCCAGAAGGCTTGTTAACTAACTTTGCCATTCTTGGACAAGGACAATATTTTTGTAAGCAGCAGTAATCTCTCGTCACCTTTCAACGTTCCTCATACCCAGCCACCTTCTGTTTTTTCCTTTGGTGTCTGCTATGAATGTGTTTTTCTTTTGCCCTTATGATTGACATTAAAAAAAAACTTAGCATTGTTCTCATATACCCATGATAGCTTGATAGCTTTCTGAAAGAATTCCTATTTTGAGTCTATATTAATTACTTCTATTCATTCCAAAGTGAACTGTAATCAGCCAGAAGCTCTTCATCATTCTTCAGAATATTTAGCACCCTTAAAGTGACACCATTTACTGTGCAGCTTATTGCTCTACTTCCTTCAAGATCCAAAGTTTTGCATTCTCATTTTTCATCCAGTCATTACCGATATTTTATTACTATGACCCTAACTTCTCTACTTGCTCCTCAGACAGTAGCAAAGGTACTCATCTCCCCTGTACACAGCTGAATCATAGTCTACTCATCTGAAGTATCAAATTAAATGTCTCCAAATATATTTCACTCCTATCCTTCCTTTTTTTTTTTTTAAATTGTTGATATCCAATTACTCACTCATGTAAAGATCTCAACTTGGCGCTTTCTTCCTTATAATTAGTTTTCTTTAATGTTTGTCCAGCCAAGCTTCATTTCTTTTTCATTCAACTACCATGAAAGATTGTTCCTCTCTCTCCAAACAGGAATAAAAACACAGCTTTCATATTCTCAGTTATGTCTTGTATAAGCTGCCTAAGATCCTAAAGTAGCTATCAAGCCAAATCCAGTTGTTCTGTGAGCCGTGAAACCAGTAAAGTTTGCTATCCTGGAGTATTTCCTAGATCTCCGTCCCATACTCCTGCAATTATCTCAGGTTTTCCCACATCCTCTATAATCTCATTATCTGCAATACTATCAGTTTTCCTTCCTGACCTCTAGATTCTCCTACAGTATCTTGGGTAAGTAAGTTCCAAAGTAATTTACAGAACATGGAAGGATAAAATGGTCTATCAAGAAATTCCAGGCTACCGTAAAATAACGGTACTCCAAAGTTTTATTTGAGTACAAATCTATGCTCTATTTTTCTTAGCCTTCACACAAATCAGTAGGTCTAGAAAACAAGAGCTATTTAATTTTCTTGTACGCGATATTAACTCCAAAATTACCGACGCAACATAAATGCCAGCAGTTAGTATTTCACTAGCACACATTTTACTAGCATTCAGCTGCTTATGAAAAAACCCCCCAGCTGCCTTCTGTAGGAACTCAAGTACATCAAACCATCTATTGTTCTTCTTGTGTTGACAATTTCTACAGTGAATATATACAAATACACAAATAAATGGCAGAAAAAAAAATCAAAACACAGAGTAGAATAATTGAATATCAAGAACAAGAATGCAGTTGATACTTTGCTGATGATATTAATCATTGGGTTATTTAAGGCACTTCAATATACTAGCATGGATTATACCATCTGAAACAGTTTTTAAACTTTCTATCTGCTTTAGAAACCAAAAATCAAAGCAATAATTCTAGGCCCAGTTTATTAATAAAAATTCTTGGCTACATGTATTAATTCTTGAAATTAAGGATATAATCAGCAGGCCCATATATCTGAAAAGCAATTTTTAATTTACTATGGCAAAAGAGCATACATAGTAGTTGAGAACAAATCTGATTAAAAGTGAAAAGCTGGGCCCAGTGTGTGTGACATAAAATGTCAGTGACACCAATAATTACAGCTTCCCAGGAAATGCCAAGTGGCTTAGAATCTTCTGACAGAACAAGACACCTAAATCTAGCAAATGACTGAATGACATAAGAATAATTAAAAAAAAAGTTGAAGTCAGATATTTTCATACATATTTTTTGCATACAACTAAAACATATTTCAGTTTATGCCATGAATATATGCATCAACATTATTCGTGAGTGATGCATTGTAGACTGACAATTCATATTTCTGTAGTTTCTTTTGTGCACTGGAACACCCTAAAACGTTCTGCAAAGCAATAAATATAATCACAGAGAAATAGTGATAGGTCATCAATACAGTAGAGGGTTTCTTTACCCAGACTTATCAGACATTCTAGGTACTGCAATACTTCTGAAACATGAGTACCAATTAATCTGAAATATTTCTGCCTGTGAAGGACCTTTTATGTAATCACCTGTACTACTAGAGACTGTGTCTGTACTTTTGAAACAACTGCAGAAGGATAGCAGTTTCATTGTCAATGTTCTCACTCTCTTGAAAGGCCAGTAGGTTTCCCCAAATTCCCCTGACATCTTAAATGTGTGATCTTACGCTAACCCTGACTGAATGTGCTCTGAAATCCACATACGCTACTCACAAGATAAACAAAAATATTGATAAAGCAACTGTGGCATCACTGGTAACAGCAGTACGGACAAAAAAGAATAGAAAGTTGAACCTATCTTTCCATGCTTACTAGGGCTCACCATGGATGAGCAGCTCCCTGCATTTATTGAACAGAACAGTCAGCTAACCTTCAGCTGATGAAATTCAGATACCCACTTATAGCCATTCATCCATGCTCCTTGCTGCTCTTAGCTTCACACATTTACGAATTCAGTGTTTTGGAGTATACCTCTGTGGGCTTTTTGATCTGTAACCACCCCTCCAGCAGCACGTTCACCTGCGCACGCGTGCAGCAGCACACACAGCAGCAGCAGCCCTGTAGCTATCCTCCAGGGGTCACAATTGGGTTACAAATTCTATAAAATGTGCTGACTGTGCAGCCTGGTTTGGAGCAATTTATTCACGTCCTTCTTCATTAAGATTCAAATGGAATAAGTAAGATAGAAATTGAACAGATACAGAAATTGTGGCTTGCTTCTGTAGTCAGTAAACATTTATTCACCAGGCGCAGCTCGCTCTCATACTCTCTCTCATATTCTTTCTCTTCCCCTATCCTTCCTGCTTGCTGTTTTAATGCATAATTAAGAAGGTCAGAATTAATGAAGCAGTGTGGAGTAAAGTTCAAGGAATCCCCAGGCACTATTTATTCTATTAGATCTCAGGCATGAATGTCAGATTGGCAGCATTAGAGGCAGAGGCAGAAGAGCTGGCAGCAGTCCAGGAGTGAAGCTACCCCGGGAGGCTTACCTGCAGCGTCAAGTCGTTGCTGAGTTCCTTCCCTGCAAAAATCACCCGCAGCTGGTCAGCTGGAACTGCCAGTCGCTGCGCAACCACCTCCTTCAGCTGGAGGATGCTGGCATCCGACCTTAGCTCCACCGGGAAGCCATGGCTGGAGTTGAACCTAACAAACACTAAAAAACAAAACAAAAATTTTAAAGTGAGCATTTCTTACCATGTACCCATACTAGCATGACTGTGAAAGGCTTGTTCTTTAGCTTCAGAAAGCGTTCACAAGTTTAAGAGAAAAGCTATTAATACTGCAATGTATCATTTTGAAAAGACAAACTGTATGGGATTTCCCATCGCAGAATACTTAGTGGCCAATAAGCAAAAGCAATGTGGTTCACCCAGCAGAGTTATAAATTGCAGAGAACAGTCAGAACCAAAAGGGACCCAGCTGGGCAGCAGGCCAAGCAATCACTAATTGGCACAACAGATTTTCGATTAAGCCTTATCCTTAGCAGGCATAGGGCACACACACTTTCTGTGCCCCTTGTGCTCTTCCCCACTGCATGTAACAAATATATGTAAGAAACTGAGTTTTAGAGCTATGATACATTAAATAATACTACAAAAAACTATTCATTGTCACACAGTAAAGCACGATCACATAAACTGGTTTCCCATAGATATAACTCTATGGAAGATAATGACAAGAGAGAAAAATCACACACCAGCAAAAATGTCTGGGAGCATAGCATTACACTGTGGTGTTTTCAGAGTTCACTAAAGCATCTGCAGTACATAACTCCTGCCGGCATACACCGCGCATCCAGTGCAGAAAATCACTACTGCACTAGCCATATCATTTTTAGAGCCGCAGCAACTGGTTTATGCATCCAGAGAAGTCTGGCAAATAAACTCATGAGCTTACTGCCATTCAGCTGGCAGAGCTGTTTTTCATAAGAATGCTGAATGAGCTCATTGGGCCCATGATCAGGGGAATGACTACAAGAACTATGAAACAGGAAAAACCTCCCTACATCTGTATCAATCACTGGGACTGTATGAACAGTACATATGAACCCAGTGGACTGCTTTAACCAATAGCTCCACAACCAGAAAGCAAAGGAATTAGGAATATATATCCCCAATATATACATACATGTATATCCCCATCTAGATAGCGGATACCTGAAACCTGAACTGTTTGGGCATTGATCGCAGCACCATTCTTCTTAAAGATTCATTTTCAATTCTCACTGCAATGCTTTAGCTGAAGATGTTATTCCCTAGAATTGTTGATGACTGACAGAAGCAGAAGTTTCATACAGTTTGAAAAAATAACTATTTTTAAACTGAAGATGTGATCTATGATTTTTCAAACACAAAGATGTACCTCACCACTCCAAAAGTTGTCAAATACTTTGAGCACTTATACTAAGACCATATCTACTATGTGTAAGAATATATAATCCTTAAGTGTATATACACTATATTTGAATATAGCTGAGAACGCTGCTGCTGTTTTGTTGAGCAATGAACATTGTATATACTTGCAATTTCATATCTTTTATACAGATTTTGATATACCTGGATAATCTTTAAGGGACAAGTCCGTATACCAATAAATATTTCCACAACATTTTAAGTGTTGCATTTAAAAGTACCCTCTTGCTGTACTAAAATATGGGCCAGGATTGCATAATGCTGTGTCAGCAGAGTGCAATGCCTATGCCCTGAAATGTGCTACAGCTTCCTGTATTACATCTTGTTACTGGTCTTGATTTCTATTTGAAGATGTTCTGGAAATAACTGAACTATACAACCCTTACCCTTATATTCAGATCAGTCAGAAAAATCAGTGGATTTTGAATTTTATTTTGGTTGTGGTTTAGAGACTAAAGGATGAATTATAGGACAAGGCACAGTTCCAATTACTGAACATGTCCCATCTTTACAGGAACACTCACAATGTTCAACTATAAATATCGCTACCTTGGCTGGTAGCAAAATATATAGTTAAACCAATGGAAAATAAACTTTTATACGCTAAGCCGTATCTATCTAATAGATATGTATACACATGTATAGATTTATATAGACATGCTCACATAAACATGTAATGTGCATACATGTGCATCTGCAAGGACTTCTGTCTAACTGGTAAGCAATGCTCTTTTTCTTTAGTCTTATGAAAGTCAGTGCTGTTGGTTTTGGAAATGAAATAAAAAGTTAGCAAGTGCATTGATTCTGCAAATCAAATGTGCTGGTAAGAGGAAAGTGCTTGATAAAAGAAACACAAACAGGCAAAGGAGTATTTAAGTGAATTTTAAAGCACTACTCATTTTCCAAAGACAACATAAATCCAATGCACTTACTGCAAGCATAATTCATGTCTACCACCAACAGCTGCCACCCCATCCCCCACAGAAGTGTATTTTTATTCATCACCAACAGGTACAGTCTCCCAATCCCAGCGTGTACAAGGAGGTAGAAGCATCCATCCCACAGTTGTAACACAAACAAGGGGGAAGAGAGGGAAGCAGCATTAACATTTTGCACGCAACAAGATGAGAACTATTCTCCTACAAGCCTGAGGTGCTGACTCAGAAAAATGCAGGAATGCCAAGCTTTGTTTGCTGGAAGGTTCCAATCCACAAACAGTTAATTTACATTATACGTTAATTCTATCAAAAAGAATGCCATCCACCAACTATCCATCCATCAATTCTTTTAGATGAAAAAGCAATGATGGGATCTTTGCTTACGTGCACAGAGCATAAAGAAAACTAAATACAAAACTTTAATCTGCCGAATAAAAACAATTTCACCACTATGTTCCATGCTGCATTTTAATAATAATAATAACAATAAAGTTATTTTCTTCCTGGAATTTCAGCTCAATAATTAAATCATCACTATTGAGCTGATACTCTGAACAGTGCATATTACTCGACATCTCAGCTGAAGTTACACAAACCTCTAACACCCCTTCCAAAGCGCACAGTCTTTGGAAAGAGCTTGAATTTAAAGTTTGTCTACTGGAAGCTAAATAAATATTGGCTTCACAGAAGACTAGAGAATCTACCTCAATCCCAAACTTCTGATGGAAATCCAGTAGAAACCCATCAAGTTATTTACATTATCCTACCCCAATTGAAGAAAGGAGGCTCCGCTTGGGTCAGGTCTCCTCCTCCCACATCTGTAACCATAAAACTGGTCCAATAAAAGGAAATGTTATACTTGGCTGTCATGTCAACACAGAGAATTGCATGGATCTGATTTCTATAAGGATCAAGATGTTACCTGGGTGCTTTTGTAAATGTCCCTTAGTACCTCTCTCTTAAATATTTCACTTTGCATCCACACATTTTAAGCACAGGACGATAGTAGCACTGAAAGTGAGTAAAATAGAATTGCATAAATATTTCACTACGTCTTCCAGATATCTAAGGTTTACATCTTCATGCAATAACTTCAGTTTTACATTTAACGCATTGGAGGGCATTGATCTGTTTGGAAAGATCAGCAACTAATACATAAGTGGAACGTTTTATAAAAAGTAACTTTTAAAGATTGCTAACATCATTTCCCATGTCTTATATAATGCACATTTTTCAAGCATGTGCCTACACAGCAAGAAAATTTTTGGCAGAGGGAACACTCTTGGCTCTGGGGACAAGGGCAGAAAGTGCATTTGCACTGAGCAATGCCTTTCCCCCAGGAAACTGATATGACAAAAATCAGAATATACAGGGTTGCAGGGTAAGTGAAACACATTCAGGTGTGAACAAGATGTATGGGATCATATATAGAGAAATGATGGTCTAGCATGCAGCAGCAGGTTATAACTGCTTAATCAGAATAGAACAAGTTTTCACAGGCAGAAGCTAGTAATTCATGGAAACAGAAGCTGGAAGTAAAAATGCTACACTGCAACATATATACATGCACAAACTGAACAAAGTGGAGGCATACACATGTAAATATTGAGTAGAATAAAAAATCTCAGTTACCAGTTTGGGTAATTTTCAGCACTTTTAGACTTGCTTTCATCTCGGATAAAAGAATTCAAAGTATTTGACCATTTGTGTAACAATTTGTGTTCTTCTTGCTGAACAAGAAGTAATATATGTTAAAATATTTTCATTTCTGCAGCACTTCATGGAAGTGTTTCTTTGTTCTTCCTGCTGACTGCACTCTGCTTGGATTAACGCTGGTGCTACATTCTGAGGGAAATAATCTCAGAAAGACGTGAGTACTATGGTCAAAAGGAATCTATAAGGTACCTTGCTAGTAACTTCCCAGCACTTAGTTTGAAAAAAAATGTTCCCTAGGAACTCAGCTGCTTAGCATTTAGTTGATTTGTATTCAGCTGGCTGTAGTAAATAGAAGTTTTAAAACTAAAAATATTTTTAATTTAAATTTTAATTAGGTTATTAAAAGCAATTAATATCATTATCACCTCCACAGTGACTTATATTAATAAATTCAATGTAACGAAACACTTTATTCATGTAAATACAACACAGAAATTCACTAGTTCTCAAACACAGTATTTCTATCCCAAAGACCTCATGTTTCAGAAAAAGTCTGATCTATCACTTCACCCACTACCAAAATAGAGTCAGCAACAAGATTCAGCCACTTAGGATACAATATGTTAAATAGAGTTTCGAAACTAAATAATTGTTAGTGAAGGCAACATAGGCAAGTAAAGAGGACTGTGACAAAATCTTGTGCAGCTGAAGACAGCACCGCTCCAGGCCACCTGTCCATGCCTTATGCATCCAACCGGGATACCAAAAGAAATGTGCACCTGCATCCCAGCTGTGTCTGTTTACAATTCAGCATATTAGTACAAATTCAATGGGAAATTCAAGTAAATGCACAGATGCAAACTGGATAAGCTCAGACACAAGCACACAGTGGGGAGGAGGTGCTGGGGATCCACAGGATGCCTTGTGAAGCCTGCAAGCAAGCTGGTGGGCAGGCGCCCCTGCCAGGACCACAGCAGGGCATTGCTCAGAGCCCTGCCATTCTGCAGCCTTTCTTTTTGGCAAGTCATACCAAAAGTGCCAGGCTTTAAAAACCATTGTCATCAGTTCTACAGATTTTCCAGTGCTGAATCAAAAAGATAAATATTGCACGCTTCTAACAAATGGAGTCCCAGGTGCCTCCAAACTGCAAAGGCAGTCCCAATATACAGAACCAAAGAAACTGAACGGTGTGCCAAGAGTGGAAAAGGTTGTCAGTGTTTTTACACTACTAAATGCAAAGCATAATTTTCAGTTTTGACATAAAATAGACAATTCCTTTTCTTCCTTAATGAACAATCTTGTTTTCCCACACACCAAACAAGCTATAATCTACAAGGGATGAGCTGAAGCAAGAGAATGTACTCATTTTAAACTTTGAGGTCTCAGTACTTATTGCTGAGCAATGACATTGTGTCCATGATAGTTATGACAGCTCCAAATATTCTTTGTTCTGCTTTCTTTTTAGGGGCAAAAAGAGTATAACCAAGGTTTAAACCAAGGACAACATGAAATACGTGAAGCTATTTTTTTCCAGAGCCCTTTTCCTCCTAAAGTCAGATGACAAGACCTTTGAAATATATTTTCCTAAGAATGAAAAAACTGTCTTGTGACATTATCTGTCTGTGGTGATCAGTTCCTTTTTGGCTCAGCACATGACTTGAGAACATGGCCCTTCGTAGCTCAAAACCTACACATAGACTATCTCACATGAGGATATACGAGCCGTTCCTTTTCAATATAGATTTTAAATTATTCCCATAAACTGGGATTAGTAGTTTATTCATTACAACTAACCAGCTTAGTGCAGATAAAAAACAGGAAGCACAGAGCAGGTAAATAACAGACGAGAAGATAGAAATTAGGATAATGTAAAATCCTCACCACCTGTTAGAGCAGTCCCTGCTGCCAGCCCCTCCGCTTCAGTACAACTGGGAATTACCTCTCAAGAAACAGGCTGAAAGCAGCTGTACCATTTCATTACATAAAATAGAAACATTTTTTTTTCAGATGCTTGGGGCTCTTGCATCCTCAAACAAATGGCAAGATGCTGTTTTATTATTTTAATATTTATATTTAAAGAAAATAAGATACTTTTGAAGGCACCTGATAAACCTGGAATTAATATCAATTGCTGCTTCAAATTTCTACCGTCTGAATTATGGAAATACTACTGTAGGATAGATGTAGTGTGAGAAACTAGTAGCAGAATGCAATATAATGTGATGGCAGTAAATCTTGTTCCACAACTTTTTATTATTTCCTGGTTTTCAGTGTGCCAAGGGAATTGCAAGAAGGGAAAGAAGTAAAGCAAAAGATTAAAGAGGAGCAAAAAAGGAAAACAGAGGAGTTGGGGAGACTGTGCAAGCTGAGGTCAGGACTGCGATGGAAAAGCTCAGATTTGTGACAGGTTTTTATTAAACAGCCAGTCAGCACCTGTTACTGAAAGTCCACATAAATGGTTAAATGATTCTGTGCAAAGATTTTTGAAGAGTATTCCAGGCTGCTGGAAATGCTGCAGGAACTGCTTGCAGCCTTCTTTTTAGATTTGTGTCAGTTCTGTGTCAGAACAGGAGACCTTCCCAGCACTTGCTGTTCCCAGGAACACTAAGGAGCAGGGAGGTTCACTCACAGACATTTTAAATTTCTGCCCTACTTCCACTGCATCAAATCCTGCTTTGGAGTCTGCTTCACTTCCATAAAGCTCAGGCTACCTGGCTTTCCTAATTTTGTTCTTAACATATGTATATAATAAAATTAAATCTCATCATTAGAGTAACCAGTCCCTTAGGAATTTGTGTAGTCACAGATACCTTTCATCAGTTAGCAAAAATACTTTGATTTCTCTCCAGGAAAACTCTCAAACAGATGTCTTTTCATCAAAAAGTTGCCAAAATTCTGACAAATTGGAGAAAACTTAAGATAGTAAGATCCAGGTACTCGATGCCCTTCCACTGATCATACTGCCAGCGATTCCCCTCTGTAAAGAGGGAAATCTAGCTGGAGAACCTCTACTGTGTACACAAGGAGTGAGACAGTATCTTAGTGATTTCACATATTTCATCTGTGGCTGAATATCAACACCTGCACCTGCCCTGAGACTAGCAGGTTGCCAATATTGCAGATATTGATGAATTGGTATGATGATTTCCTGGCAAAATGCCCTGCTGTATATTTTGCACCAGGTCTGGTAATTGCAGACTGACAGGTATATGCAACAAAGTTAACCACAACTTAATGAGTTAACATTCATTGCTGAGCCATGATAACTGGCTACATTAGGCCTCCTCGATCATTGCAACTGTAAAATAAAACACATTAATGTAAGCCAACTTCACAGCCACAGCAGAAAAAGAGCCTACACAGGCAATAAGGAGCAACTCATTAAGCTAAAGTAATTTGGTTGCTTCTGATCATTTGTAAATTACCTTCACCTAACAAATGATTTTATGATGTAGTCACACATAGAGAGCAATGCAGTAATCTAATATAAACAATATCTATAAAACCCCATCCTTAGTGAGGTTATTCATCTCCTTAGTAAAGGATAAACTGTCTCATAGAAACATCTTTACTTCAAGTTAGAACTAAATGAACATCATAAAAAAATGTTCCTTGATTAGTAACTCAATGTTTTAGATTAGATTCCCGTTTTATATCCTTTTTAAATAAAAACCATGATTGACATTTATTCAAACAACTATTTATCACAGAAAGCAACACAGCAGTATTCATAACTGCTATATTCATACCTCATGGCAGTTTTCGACAAAATCGTGAACAGCATGGAAAGGGTGATTAGGGATTGGGCAGTCACTTTTGTTGCAAGTTTTAGAGGGCATCAAGCCAAACTGGTCCAAACTAGTTCAAAACAGACAATGCTGCAAGGAATTGCACCAGAGAAGTAGTAGATGCAATAGCTTGGGCTCAAAGAGAGAAAAGAAACTGATTGACATATTCTATATGAATAAACTCTCAGTGAACTCTCTACTGAAAAGAACAGGGTAACATACACTAGTAAGAAATAGTTCACATGTAGGTTTCTATCTTTAAGGGCCAAATCTTCAAGACATGTGCTGAGCCAAAGAGGAGCTTACCACTGCAGGGCCAGTAAAATAAATAAATACCAGTACAAGGCTTCCCCCAACACCACACTTGTTTTCTAGAAAATACTTTGTAAAGCTTCTGTCATTAAGTTAAAAATAGTTGTGAGCTGTGAGAATATCAGGGAGACCTATTCACATATAGGCATATCACTTTCCCTACTCCCTTTCTTGAGGCCACTGCTTATGGTCACTGTCAGATACAACAATGCATCGGGTTAAACAGACTCTGGAGTACTATGGCAGCTCTTCTGTAGATGTCATGGACTTGCATTTCCAGACATGTCGTGCATACAATGTAACAATGAGTGAAATCCAGCAAGTAGGCAGGTTAACAGTCTCCCATCTCTTCCACACTACCAAGTAATCCAAACCCAGTACAGACACAATTCAAAAAGAGACTCCTTTCTGCTAGAACTATGTGTGCACATGCTATTGCTTTCTTATATTGCAGTGACAAAAAAAATTTAAACTCAGCAATTCCCACAGTAACCTAATTTTGTTCTAGGAATTATGCCTTTTAATCCAAGGGACAAGGTAAATTATGTCCAGTGAATTATTTCCTGTGAATAATTCACTAGTTTTACTGTACCCAAATTTTCTTTAAAGTTTGAGTTATCTATGCATTCCTCAACACTACAATTATGTTAGTATTTCCTTAAAAAGTCTCTTTAAAATGCTATTATCCTAGCTATTTTTGTCCTGATTTACTGGCTGCTTATATCAGCACAAAGCTGTATCAAGGAAGTTCATGGCAGAAATCAACCTACATTCATGTTTCATTTTAAATAGACGCATACTGTTCTTTAATGTGCTTGGATATGGGTAAGAGTCTTTAAACTCTACATATTTCCAGCTATATGTTACAGCTGTCTGTATTAATAAGAAGTATTACATTTAAAAATAAAGTGTATACTCTTGCAGCTTTTAAATTGCGCCTGTCCTGTGGAAGAATGGACCTATATTTTTGCAAAGACTGCATGAGTTCAATGAAAGTCATAAGAGGGTCAGAAAAACACAAGTAGGACTTGTAATATACTGCAATAGCTTTAAGGATGTAAGAGGGACTGCAAGGTGGCAACTGCAATAATGAGATTTCACTCTTTTTAACAGTTATGCTCATTTGCAGTTCCCCAGGAAATTTAACACATTTGTCTTATAGTGTCTACATTCCGTTAGATACTAGAAGCCTTACTTGACAGCTGAAGATCCACTAACATGATGTATGCTAAATGTGGCAGCTGTCATACTTCACTAAGAAAGGAGCTTTCCAATCTCATGAAGTTTGTTAGCTGTTCACTATAGGACAAAGGAGCATCAGCATTCATATTACAAATATTAAAATATGTATCTGTGCCATTTTTGTCCATAACATGGAATGGATACATAAAAGCAGATTAGTTCCATATATAAAAAAGACCAGAAATCCAAGAAAAAAACACATATGCCTGCCCTCTACCTATATGAAACTCTTTATGTTCACTTTGTTTAATTTCTACAAGAGCTACTACAAATAAAGTCAAAACTTAAGGGAATAAAAGTTGTCACAGTGCAGGCCATGGTTATCCAACGCATGGTTACATATAATATAGTCAAGTGTCTTGCATCGAAGGAAGGGGATGAAGCTAGATACTCCAGATAAAAGAAACAGAATAGCGATTATTCCTCCAGCATTTATGCATCCATTTTTTTTTTCCATGTCTAATTTTCTTTGCTTTTACTCATTCCATTTGTGGATATTTCAGTACCATTACAATCATTTTTTCATTTGTTTTAGAAAACACACAAGTGACATTACAGTTCAATCACTGAGCACTCAATTTTAAAACAACTTTTTATAGCCCTCTTCTTAAGCATCTTCACGATTAACCCGTTTTACTAAACATTATTCCTCCAAGTAGAAAAGTAAGCTTCAATGCAGTCATAGCCCTGCTCATCACCTTTAAATGGCGACCCAACTGCTCTTCCTCATGCACTTCTTTCCTTTCAAACCATAGGCAAAACCTTACTCTCTCTCCCCACCCCAGACCAGTCTTCCCAACTACAGAGTTACTGCAGGAGCAGTAGATGACCTACAAGGATGATTGCTCTGCAGAAGAGTTTGGGAAGACACTGTCAAGGCCCTGGAGGCACCACTAGTCCCAACTGTTCCTGCCTGGCTTCCCCCATGGCCTCCCTCACGCTGCCCATGACCAGGACCTCTGGAGCCATCCCACCCCTAGAGCCATCAGTCCCTAGAGCCATCAGAGATGGTGGCAGTGCCCCCGCCCAGACAAAGCTCTTGCTGTTCCCACCTGGGCTTCCAGATGAACAGGACTTGTCCTGCCACCATGCCTGTCCTTCACCACACGCATGGCCTCACTCACCTGCTGTAGGGCTAAACTCCTTCCTGGAGCTGCTCTGCTCCCATGGAGCAGCACCGATATGACTACTCCTAGGAAAAGCCACACGGTAATAAAAATCAAGAACTCTTCAGTCACAGAAAAACTGGGAACCTCAAAACAACCTCTAAGACCCCACCTGTGTGGAGAGAGACTGAGCACACTGCTGGTGGCAGCTGGCTCCTGTTTCTTAATCAAGATGTAATGGGGACCAGGTGGGTGTGGGCAAGCCCAGGTTGGCACAAGGGACACACTGCCCTTGAAGGTAATGGCACAGCTGAACTCTTCTGCTGCCTTGGTAGGGATGGGAAGTGATGCTGTGATAGGAGACCTGGTTAAAGCTCAACTCTCAGGCCCTCCTGGAGCTGGGCAGCCCACAGCCTAGGGCCTCAGTGCAAAGAAAGGTCCCTGCTGACTGCCCAAGGCCAGTGGCCATGACGTGCAGCCTAACTGTAGTGTCTACTGCTCTCCATTTGAGGTCTTTTGGTGTGATTTCCAAAACTGCTGGCATGTGAAACATTGAGAACAGGATGAAACACATCAGTGTGACAGACTGCTCAGCAAAATGATACCTACTCAGCTGGAGACTCTCCTGAAAATGCTAGGATGTCTCTCCTGGACTCCCAGTGGCTTCCACAGAATCACACAGAATCACACAGAATCACAGAATTTCTAGATTGGAAGAGACCTCAAGATAATCGAGTCCAACCTCTGACCTAATGCTAACAGTCCCCACTAAACCATATCCCTAAGCTCTACATCTAAACATCTTTTAAAGACTTCCAGGGATGGTGACTCCACCACCTCCCTGGGCAGCCTGTTCCAGTGTCTAACAACCCTTTCAGTAAAGAAGTTCTTCCTAACATCTAACCTAAAACTCCCCTGGCGCAACTTAAGCCCATCCCCCCTCGTCCTGTCACCAGGCACGTGGGAGAACAGGCCAACCCCCACCTCACTACAGCCTCCTTTAAGGTATCTGTAAAGAGCAATAAGGTCGCCCCTGAGCCTCCTCTTCTCCAGGCTGAACAAGCCCAGCTCCCTCAGCCGCTCCTCGTAGGACTTGTTCTCCAGGCCCCTCACCAGCTTCGTCGCCCTTCTCTGGACCCGCTCAAGCACCTCGATGTCCTTCTTGTAGCGAGGGGCCCAAAACTGAACACAGTACTCGAGGAGCGGCCTCACCAGAGCTGAGTACAGGGGGACGATCACCTCCCTAGCCCTGCTGGTCACAGTGTTTCTGATACAAGCCAGGATGCCGTTGGCCTTCTTGGCCACCTGAGCACACTGCTGGCTCATATTCAGCTGACTGTCCACCATCACTCCCAGGTCCTTCTCTGCCTGGCAGCTCTCCAACCACTCATCTCCCAGCCTGTAGCTCTGCTTGGGGTTATTGCACCCCAGGTGCAGGACCCGGCACTTGGCCTTGTTGAACTTCATGCAGTTGACCTCAGCCCATCGGTGCAGCCTATCCAGATCCTCCTGCAGAGCCTTCCTACCCTCGAGCAGATCGACACACGCACCTAGCTTGGTGTCATCTGCACACTTACTGAGGGTGCACTCAATGCCCTTGTCCAGATCATTGATGAAGATATTAAAGAGGACCGGCCCCAGCACCGAGCCCTGGGGGATGCCACTAGTGACTGGCCTCCAACTGGACTTGACTCCATTTACCACAACTCTTTGGGCCCGGCTATCCAGCCAGTTTCTAACCCAACAAAGCGTACGCCAGTCCAAGTCAAGAGCAGCAGGACTGCCCATAGCCAGCAGGCCTGGGCTGCCTCCCTGCTGTGTAGCCAAGCATAGGGCTCTCCAAAAACCCAGACACTTCACCACTGTGTGAGACACAACCTCTGGCTCCACAGCACTTGGCTCCCCACCTGTGCTGCAGTTTGCAGGGCCACCCACTGCCTGCATCCCTAACATGGACAGAGCATGATGGCTGCTGCTTACCTCACAGCTCCCCACAGCCTGCTGTGACTTAACAGTTTGCATAATGGTGAACTGATAATGGTTTTGATCCTATTAACGTTTGAAAAATGTGTTTTGTTCCAGAACGTACATCACTTTTGTAGCAGCTTGAAATTCACCCTAATGGTTATTTTTATTCTCTGACAGGTCTAAGTTAAATTCTCTAGTCAAAATTATACCCCCAATTTCTGGTTAAAAATCCCATGTAATTACTCTAGCTTTAACAAAAATATCTTACATAATTTCTGTTATGACAGTAAGAAATAAGCCTGTAACTTAAGAGACCTATAAAATGATGAATCATCCAAAAAAAAAATCTAATTATAGAATAGAAACATGCATCCATTTTCTTTTTCAAATTAGTTTACAAAACAAACAAACAAACAAACAAAAACTTCCTTTAGCTAAATTTGAAGATTTACCATATATAATGCTATATAACCATATATAATTTACAAAGGATAATTTTGTCCTTTTCAAGTTTTTCAAAATTCTTCCTTTTTTTTTTCTGTTTTAAATATTTTCTTTTGCTATCTAGCTCTCACTTAAATTCCTACATTAAATACCTCTTAGAGTAGATTCTAAGTCCCTGACACAAGAAAATATGCAGCAACCACTGTTGTCAGGCATAAACACGTGGCCTGAACTGACTGCCAAAAATAGTCTATCATTCCTACTGGAAAACTGCTAGTTAGCTGGAAAAAAGAAACACATTTCAAATACCCCAGTGTTATACCAAAATTATATGAACTCTGCATGTTCTCTGAGCATAAAGAAATTAATTGCACCTATTCAAAATATACTGTGTACTGTCATTTATAATCACCTCTTCATTATATTAAGTGTATAAAAGTAGGTGTGCATATATATATACGTATAAAATCCCCAATTCAGAATGTTGTCATTTTTGTACAAAGTGAAATCCTTATTCACTGAGAAGATTTAGACATGAACTTGCTGAGTAGGATGAGAGTAGGAACTACAGTACTCAGCTAACAAAAAAAAAAAAAACCCTTGCTGGACTTACTGATCATATACTATTATAAATACGAAAAATAAATTACTCCAAATCATACAGAAATGCCAAAATACAGAAGGCCTCAGATTAATAAATGGTGATGAATATAGTACGTCAGTTGAATACAATGGGACAAAAAATGGCAAAACATTGCAGATACTGTAAAAGAAAGGCTTCTATTTTCTTTCCTTTTCTTTTTTTTCTGTCTTTTTTTTTTTTTTTTTGAATCGCCACCAAGCACAGCTAAAGCACATTGTGTTACAGATTATATATTACAGATATGCATACCAAATAGTGAAGATCATGTGAAGCTATGCTATGCCACAACTTTAGGTTGTTTCCTGGTACTTTACCTCTGCCGATCTCTTTTGCTGGATTTACTTTTAATATTCCACACATCAGTGACTTTGAAGAAGATGTTTTCTGCCTTTCTGTGTCAGGTACAGGTCAATAGCAGATATGAAATTAGATATTTCAAGGCCTGCAGACCTATAATTTCAAGATATATTTCACTAGAAACATAGGAAGCTATAGGTTTTGATATTAAAGTCTAAGATGACTATATAAAGTAATTTCATCATTAAAAAGGAGTCCTCATAATCTGAAGTTTTAGTTTATTGCCATGATAGATCAAAAGACCTTATATATAAGAATAATTAGACTACTGTATCTAGCTCAGGCCATAATCCCCCTGGAAAAGTACATTTCTATTGGCAAATGCAGTGTACCAAAGTCAAAGGTTTTGTTGGTATGTATGATTTAATGAGCACTAGATAAAGAAAATTGTTTAAAAGATTTGCTTTGACAAAAGCAAGATCTGCACAAATTAAAACGTGACACAAAGCTGAGTTGATAATGATAGGATAAATCAGTTTCTCCTTGCTGAAATAAAATGATATTTAAAACATTTTTTAAGTTAAAATATCACTTTCATTTTTGCTTAGATCACATTTTAGATCCCCCTCTCCCCCCCAAAAAAAGCACTTTTTTTTTCCTCTTAATAATGAGGTTACAATTTATGAATGAGCAGAACTATAAATCTACATTTGATGATGTGTGATTCTTTGAGCTGTTTTCTGCCATACATTGGAAAAGCTGAAGCTTAGAAGGGAAGCAGTAAGTACAGGTTTCATCTAGCCTTTGAGAATATGTAACAGTGCTACCAGCATGTATCTACATTGTACAGTTCCACAAATTCTCTTGCAAAAATCTTGTTTTGCATGCATTACTTCCGTAAGTGGAAGACAGAAATGCACCACCATTACTGTGAGGCATATGAGGTAAAATACAGTTTGAAACAAGAGAATCTATCTTAATTTTGTTTGATTTTAAACACTGATTGTTTTGAGAGTCTTTTAGCTCTCTAAAGAAAATGGTGTAGGCTAATATTAAGTTATTATTTTGGACCATATGTTTTGTTTCCATTGTTCCTGTTGTCAGGAGAAATGAGGCTAAAAGAGCAATGTAGTCTTCTATAGGATTTGTACATTTTCAAACACTATTTTGGGGCCTGAAATAACAGGCAGTCCTTTTTGCTGAAGGCAATTTTTTTATTCTAACTCTGAATATCCCTATAAGAAGATCCATCTCAATTTCATGAACACCTCAATACTTCTCAAGATTTCTTTTCTTTCTGATAAAAACAGGCACACAGCTGCAACCAATCACTCCCTGTGCCAGTGCATTTGTCAATTAGTTGTAAGGAAATTTTCTAGCACATAAGGCTCAGTTTATGATCAGCCGGGAAATTATGTTCTATTATGCATTTTTTTTCTGGTCTGTGATTGACTGTACATCAAAGGGCCACTCAATGGCAGCCACCAATACTTGTTAAGGTAAAAATAGTTTCATAAAAGCAGATGGTGAAAGCAAGACACGAGTAGATCAGAAATACAGACTATAGTATACATTCTACAAGGTTTCTAGAAATAAAAAGTAAGGATTTTAACACATAGTGTTCCTTTGCTGTGTACTGACATTACAAACTGTATGGTGTTTTCAGATATGGTGGAAGTTTGCCAAGTTCTCCTGATAAAAATTTTCCCTTCCACCCTATTTAGAGAGGTCTGGACATCAGCAATTTTATACACATAGCTATTTTTTTCTGTAGCAAATGCTCTGTACAGAGGTTCTCTCAATATGTGAAGTTACGCATATGAATAATTCTGTATACAAATACATTTATTGAGCTCGATGAGACTTGGAAGATTTTACAATGTTTAGGGATAAAATGATTCTGATATATATATATATATATAAATAATTTTAATACATCCATATTAGTGACATATTTTTTAACATTGTATGAACTCAATTACTTATGAATGTAGAGAAACTGAACTGTATCAACTTAGGCAATTGATATTTGTGAAACCAGAATAAAATCAGATCAAGACTTATTTAAATAAAGCCATAAAAATGTTAAGCCAATCATACAGCTAAAACCACACCTTTGTAATGGCATGTGTGAGCTCTGAATAGTGATAGGCATTAAACCTGAGCTACCATGGAAATCTAAAGGGCAAAAAAAATTACAGAAACAGGTAATTTGGTTAGATGCTTAGAAATGTAATGTATTTAGAGAAACTTGCCAGTAAAATTAAATTAGTTCTGGAAGAGTAAGAATTCTGAACAAAAATTGATACATGCAAAATAATTTGAGACATGGCTTATTTATGATACTACATATGGAGGTAATTGCAAAATTGTGAACATTTATCACCAGATAGATGAAATGCTCCTTTTCCTTCTTGAAAAAAAAAAAAAAATCCAGAAGATCTAACACATGTCTCATGATTTTCAGATAATTAACATAAGTCATTTTAATAGGGGGGGGGGTTCTTTTTTAAATTTGCCAAAATACAGTTATTTTTTATTTTATTTTATTCATGATTAATGTAATTGAAACAGCAACAGCAATTAAACAGTTACATTATGTTAGTGAAACTGCTTAATTGCCATGATAAACGACTTCTATGAGGATATTACTCACAACAAGCAGAGAAACCCAATGTATTAAATCAGATTAAAAAGGGAATGTTACCTTCCCCAGAATTCAGCCTTTCTGAAGTTGGCATTTTTATGTGCTTTTCACTTTGAGTCTCGCTTGCCTAGTGAGAGGTAGGAAGAATTTCTAAAATCCTAGAAGTTTCTGTCTTTCACATGAAATTATAGGAGCCTGGAGCTAAATCTAGGAAACTGGTGGACTTGGGATATCCTACATCTTCAATAGTGTGGCTCAGGCCATTCCATGAAATAGCGTTAAGCCCTTTCATCATAAAAATAGCCACGACTCATGTAGAAATGGATGCCCTTTAAAACAGAAGGGAGCAGCAACCATCTTGATTTAACAAAGTGATAATCCTTAGCTGGAAATGGCAGGAAGACCCATGAGACCTCAGAAGCCTGAGGCCCATATCCAGAATACGTTCACAGAATAACTGCTTTGAGTGACTCATAAAAGACTACTTGAAAAATATAGTAAATAAACTCTGTGTCGTTTTGCTGCCTAAATAAACCAGGAACCTAGAATTCTGCAGTTCAATTCATTTAATACCTTTAAAGGAATTATAAAAATAATGCTTGCATGATATATAATACCTCAACAGAATAGAATGCTGCTCTCTATTGCTCTGTTGGAGGTGCCATTAAGAGAAGGTATGCTCAATATAACCCAACTTGGATTCTTTTAATAATATATATATATATATATATTCAGATTTCTTTCAAATACTAACTGCACCAAAGTTCTGAAGTAAGCCTAGATCTAAAAATTGTCCCAAACATAATAACTTGAAAAACAAAAATGGAAAACAGCTTACGTAGTAAAGGCAAGAGCATTTTGACAAACCTATTTTAATAGATCTGCATTAATGTGCAAACTAAAATTGTATACTGTTATTGCAATGATTTTGTGAAGGTCATTACAAAGAAAAGACTCAGGAGACCGCATAAAAATATGAAAAGCAACCTCTTTTGAAAAAGACAGCTGCCTTGACTTTAATGACCACACATGCTTTGGGTACTGACTCACTACCTATGCCAGTGCAAGCTTTGATACAGCTAAGAAGCAGTTTGGACCTGAGAGCAGAGCTGGCCACATCATGATCTCTGCTCTCTGGCAACATCAAAGCTGCTTCAACAATCTTCCGGAAAACACATAAGCTTATATGAAACACATTAGAAATGCTGGCATACGGTGGAAAAATTATCTGGTAGTTCTTTTAGAATCCTCTCATCATATATATATTACCGATTTGCACACTATGTATGAAAGCACTACAAAGAGATATACCTGTTATACATAGAGTGTGTATGCATATATACACGAATAATTATATATATTGCAGCTTTGGAGGGAGAGTATCAGCTTAATAGGAAAACTTCAAGAGTCTGTATTATCATGAGAAAGGCTAAAAGCTGAAACGCATCTTAATTTCTGGATTTAGAAAGCTTTCCATCCGTAACTCAGCTACAAAGCCCATCATACTAAAGAAGGGGATTAGCTTCCTGTTCTACACTGATGGTACTGAAGCAGGCCTTACCACTCCTTTTTAACATCACTTGGTCTGACACCATCAAAACTAGTCCTAATTGTTAGTTAAAGGACTTCACACTGTTATGAGAAACATAATCAAATGTAAGGTGAAACACAATACTAACTTCCAAATACTATGGAGTCTTTTTTGAAGATTTTTGGGTGATATGGAAAGGAACTAGATCAATCTAGCCCCATATTCAGTTCGCAAGATTAATGGTACTATAAGTTCTGTGTCACTAAACAATACTAAAAGAAAAGTGTTTTGATAATTTTGATATTTCCATTAAATCTCTTTCTATTCAATTACACACTTTAAGAACCAATGCATCAGAGAATAATTACACAAGAAAGCATTATTTTAAAAATGTTGATACAGTTGATATAGTACCAAATATCCCGACCTCATGAGCCACATTCCAGAAATATTTGCCAATCAAGAGCCACAAGGTTCATTCCAGACATGCTGGAGACATGGAGGCTGCTCTGTGGGTGCTACAATCCAGAGGCAAGAAATTACAGTGGCTGGGGATCCCTACTTCTCCACTGAAGGACAGACTAGCATGTATAAACGGATCCCTAGATAGTTATGGCTCACAAGCTGTCCAAAACTGTAAGTTATTCTTATCGAAGGAAAAAAATATATTTGTTTGTTTACTTATTTATTTATTAGTGAAACAATAGAAGAGAATATATTCATACTGAATCTGACAAAGAATGAACACAACTAGTAGAATGGAATATGTTTGACTTCAGTATGAAAGTGCATTCAACTAACTACTAAAATAGCTTTAAAAACTATAAAATGTTATTGCTATATTATTGCCATCTGGTTCAGAGTACAGAACTTTGAATATTTTAGAATTTATCATATAAATATTTGGCTCGCAGATTATAAATAATTATGAACATGAAATCATAACTTTTTTTTTTCTTTTCCCCCCAGAAAGGATTGTTAGTTCATTAAGTTATTGAGAATAATCACTTCTGGGAACTTTTAGTATAATATTCTATTATCTACCTAACTCTGTGAGACGTTCACATGGATTCACAAAAATGTCAACGTATTAAAACAGACTATGCTAGGCTCTCGGTTTGATAACAACATGTATTTTTGAAGTACATACCCATGGGTACTTGTTAAAGAAACAGGATATAAAACCTTACAGAATATTACAGATACCATCATCATGAATATCAGATAGAATGTAGTAAATAATTTATCTAAGTATTAGAATAATATTTAACATAAAGACAGAACATATTATGGGACTGTGAAAAGAATAAGCATTTTGACAAACTGATTAATTTTCACATGAAAATATTTTAGAAAACTTCTATGCATTAAGACTTGATATTCTATTTTAGGAAAGCTGTATGCGACATTCTGATTTATTTTTTTCCCCAATAATTTTATTTTATTCTTTCAAAATAATTTTACCTTTCAAAATTTAACACAAGAGCTCAAAACATTAGTTTTGCATCCTAATCCAGAAATAGTTCCTTCTGCCTATAATTGTGATTGTTTTTCTTTCCAGAATGCAAAATACATTTCCTCAACAGATATGATACAGACATACCAACTTGAATTACATAAGATACAAACTGCAAAAGCCTTACCTTCCAAACCAAAATGTGGTGCAGAATAAGAGAACTACATGTGACCATAATTTTATTGCACCCAAAGAACATTGCTTCTCTCCTGTTGCTATTTATAAAAGCAAAGAAACTGAAGTAAAATGATAGATTTAGGTACTCTTTAAAAAAAAAAAAAAAAAAAAAAAATTAAAAAATGAAGTAGCCTGCTTGTCAGTGCTCAGGTAGGAAATTACTCAAGGATATGAGAAGATACAGACTTCAGGACTGTTAAGGATCTCTATTCATCATTCTATTGAGTAGTCTGGAAGGAATACACTCTATCTTACTGGGGAATTTTGCAAGTCATTGAACCAAAATTTTAAGGAGCTCATGTTCAAATGTTGTCTGGGTGCTTGTAATATTGTCCTGGGATATAGAATATTTTTTTCCAAGTTGCACTCCCAAACATACGCAAGTATATTGGAAAAAAAACCTCCAAATATGCTATTTTTTTCTTCAACTCACAACCAGAATTGTGACAAAATTAAGATGAAAACCTAGATTAATCTACATTATTTCACACAGGTGCTGTTAGTCCAAATATGAATCAAGCAAATGATTAAATCAAATTTTGAAATATAAACTTCTGTATCTTGAATAAGTTTCCTATGTGTTTCTAGATAAAAAGAAGATGTGAACCTCCTTCCTTGTTCATTTCATACACCTTACAGGAAAACCCTCTAAGAAAACAATTAGGCAGACTGAGCTGAATTCAAGAATGGTTTCTGAATTACTGCTGTGTAGCTTTTTATTCAATTACTATGTTATTAATCTGTTTATTTCCTTGAATATAATAATTACTAAAAAGAATTCACTGTTTCTTTTTAGTGTGATCTGCACCACAGTTCACATCAGCATTTAGAGTAACTGCTGTCATCCTGACAATTAGGACTAGCTTGTCTGAGAAGTTTGTAAGGTAGTGAACAATCACTGCAATTCATCGCAGTGAGACACCCCGTTGCGCTCATGCGTGCAAAGGACCATTGTCAGCACTAGGCTTGATTTAGGTGCAGAAGGAAAGATTTCTTGCAAAGCTGTCACTGAGACTTTGGCAAGATGGGAGATAAATATTAATTTTAAAGCAATTTTAAATCATTTAACCCCTATGATGGAAGAAGGCTCAAGGCAGGTAGCCAAGGGCAATGTGCTCCCCAAGCTGAGGGAAGGATGCAGGGAGTGACTGGTGACAGCTGCTGCAAAGAAAGCTGAACTGAGCTCAATACAGAAGCCCAGAGGATGGTCTTTGGTCTAAATAAATAGGTATATCAGCTGGATCAGCCATCTGCATCAGTTCAGTGGATCAAACAGTTATTTCAATGGAGTGAATCAACCAGCAGTGTAACTATTCATCCCTGACTAAATTGAAAGAGCACAGATGTCCTCCTGCATGCCCCAGACCAGGGAGGGGAGTATACATGCACCTCAGCCAAATAAAGATTATAAAAAAATGGAACAATGAACAAAAAGTCCTTTGAAGGTAGCAATGGGCTTGAGCTGACACTCAATCCATGCATTTCTTCCTAGCCACTGGTAATACCCAGCATCATGACAGTGTACAGACAAGTAAAGGGAATCACAGTCATGTTGTGATTCAACTGAAATATTGAAACTGCTATACTCTGCAAAATGTAATTTCTCTTGCCATTTTTATTTAAATGTATTGTAACATTGCTCTGCTAATACAAAATCCCATGTAATGCCACACAGTTTTAAATAAAATAAAGAAATGGTATGAAATATCATACCTCCCACTTGCAGAATATCTTAAAGAAAATATTGAAAGTATTGGGCTCCAACGGAAACAAAAAGTTTCCTGTCCCTTACATTAAATGCTCATTTATTTACCCATACTGAATGAAGTCTGAATATCTAGAAGACTTATGTTCAGGAAGGAAGGACAAATGATGAACTGTGCCTAAAGGATCATTTTTAATACAGCAAATAAGATAAAAGAGGTGCTTGTTTCTAGCCTTATTGTGCTATTCCACTGCTATGAACTAACAAAACCTTTACTAATCGATATTTCAAACATACTAAATAACAAAGTCAGAAGTTCATCGACTACAAAGAACACCAGTGAAAACAAGCTCAGTATTGAAATGTGACTCTGTGACCTTTGTTTTGGTTCTGCAGTTGTACCATGAGATTTCAGTCTCCCCTGCCTTGCCATTGAATAGGTGATACTGTGACAGGTCATTTTCAGTAAATTATTTTCAGTATAAGAATTGATCGAGTTAATTGTGGTGGTAACTGCAACAGGTCTTGCTCTCTAAGCTGTGTTACTTTGTTCAACACATCATATCACAGTAAGTTAAAGCCCTGTAAGTAGGTTTTTATGCTGAGGCAAAGAGCATACATTAAAATGATGAATTGTTGGGAATCCTGATCAGAGAGAGGTAAATTTGTATTTCCTGCTTGAATAAATTTTACTGTCTTACATTTTGTTTGTAGATAATGGAAGCATGCATTTTGTGACAAAATAGGCCTACTCAAGCAAGTAGATGCTCAACCAGCTCTCAGTCATTGTCACAACTGAGGGAGTAACTGTGGTATTTCCAAGCGGCTGCTGTTTGCAGAAATAAATCACTGCAATACAAAACTAACGTTGGGGAAATGACAAGCACCTATCTTTTTCTTAATTTTATCTGCATACACAGTACATTGAATGTCTTAAAAATTATTTTTTATAATAGTCCCTACTAGTTGTGGAGTAAGTTACCTCATTATCTGCTGGCCGATGGCACTAACATCTAGCTTCTTTTACAGAAACATAAAACTCCTATTGCGGAGAGGCTAAGTATAACAAATAATAAGCTACTACAAAGTTCTTCAAGAATTGTTTTATTTTGTGCTAGGAATTTCTGAAGTTGCTTATCGTTGCAAATATCAAATTAACTTTAAAAATATTAAATAACCTAGGTTGTCAGAAGGGATTACAGATGTTTTCTTCAGCTGTCACGCCACATCATTCCAAGCTATCTGATTATCTATGGACTAATGTATATCCTAGGACATAACAAAGAATATCCTGCAACTGTTCTAGAATCTTCCCCAACTAAAAATGCATGTTGTCCCTCTAATAATAATCTACCATGGTGGTAACAATATTTCAACACCAAGTCATACTTGAAAGCCATCATTAATATTTATTATCTGTAGTTCGTCTCTGTAAATATATCCACATACTGGTCTCCAATTGAGGTCAATCTGAAGAAATACAGTGTCTCACAGCATGCTTTCTCTACAACTTTAATTCCTATGTTTTGAAATATGTTTACTAATGCCAAGCATGAAAGAAGCAAAGCAATTATCTACAAGGGAAAACAAAAAGCTTCAGGAGTTCCACTGAGACCTCAAAATCATGCCTAAGGGCAAAATCAATCCTTATGTTAACAGAAATGTTGGGGCAGCAATTGTCTCCGTCAGAATGATTATTCTCTCCGATAACAACAGGGTGACAGCACTCACTAAACATTTTTCCTTAGGCAATCTGCATAAATGTACAGGCCTATAACTTGTTCAGGCCTTCCTCCTCAATATCTACAGACTCTTACTAGGGAGCATGCTTAACCGCCATTCTGAAAGCCAAGCAAAAACAGAACCATGAAAGCAAGTTCTCAAACCAGATCCAAATACAGGGGCACAAGCAAATCCCATTATTTCTTTCCTTTTCTCCTCCATTCCTTCTCTTTTTTTTTTTTTTTTTTTTTTTTTTTTTCTATCTTTTGAATGGAAAATAAAACCTGTCCAACCTTGAAAATATATTGTAAGATCCTTATATTAAATAAATACAATAAGTGGATTTTTCAGGAATTTAAAGTAGACTTTAATCACTGTGGTGAAAGGCAGAACAAAGACTGCATCATGAAGTAAAAATAAAGCCCAAATAAAACCCAACTCAACATACTGTTGAGTTTCATCCCAATAATGATATCAAAGAACCTGAATGTAGTTACAAATATCATAGCTTCATTAACAAGCAGTTCAAGTACATAAATCTGTATTTTGAGAGGCATAACTCAAGCTGAAACTTCTCCAGAGGTATGAGACTTACCATCCATGTTGATCATTGAAATAACTCAGAGAAAAGTAGCAATAATGGGGGAGTACCACTTCCAAATATTTTCACAACATGTGCAAATCAAAATTTATTTTATATTCAAATTAATATAATACAGATCTTTAAAGGAGGGAAAACAGGATTTAACCCTGTAGACATGCATGGACTTTTAGCAGTATACCTACACTGACAAAAGACATACACCCAAAATTCTCTTCAGCCGTAACCTGTTAACAAAGAAAGAACAACTGAGGAACTGAACAACATAATCACTCTTAGGGTTAATTAGAAGATAAATTGCCTTTGTAATTAATGCTATTCGCAAACATATTGTGCATACTTTTGTGAAAAAGATTAGGTAAATAGCATGCATTTACAAAATTGTTGACTGTGCCAAGATTTCTGTTTATTCAGTGCAGAAGTCTAGCAGATCTATCCAGTAAATAATGTAGGTTTTAAAAATTATCATGCATGTGACAGTA
Source organism: Anas acuta (assembly GCF_963932015.1). Lineage (NCBI taxonomy): Eukaryota > Metazoa > Chordata > Aves > Anseriformes > Anatidae > Anas > Anas acuta. Next base: position 47,277,962 of record NC_088981.1, on the reverse strand, counting down.
TAAATTTACCCAATAGGCAAGCTCTTAATTTTTTCTTATAAATAATGCATATAATACAAAAAGAAGAATATGCATAACAAACATCTGAGTAGAGAAATAATGCATATTTTTAGATGACTAGTGTTTACATACAGGATGCAGCTGTTTTTTATGTGAGATGGCTCCTGCAGGTAAATACTGCATATTTTACGAGTTGGAATTAGTGGAACTACACCACAATTAAACCAAGGGGAGCTTCTAATTTAACAGACATTTTTTGAGTGCTCTAAAATCAACAAGTATGCTCATACTGTCTTGAAAATTACTATCCTCAAATAATGTAGATAGCAAGTTTAGTACTAAATATACAGTACTTTGTGACTGTATTTTTATGACTTAACTTTACCTACCTAAAAGTAAAGAGTCTAACTCAAATTAGTCCTCTGGATTCTCTCTCAGATCAACAGAGAACTTAGCATCTGAACAGCATCAGTCCCCCTAGCTACAGAAGGAACCTAGACAAAAATCCTGTTTTACTGAGATAGTCTAAAGGTACAATCCCAGCATAGTTTTAAGGAGACATGATGCCTATAGACTGCTAAAGATACATAAAGTGGAGACGAGCTTTAAGGCACAGAAGCTCTCCCTCAGGTATGAAATAAAAATAGCAGTCTTCAAAGTCAGAGACAAGTTGACAACGGTGACCTTATTTTGATGACTTCGGAAAACCTAAAAGAAATAGGTACACATTACAGCAAATTGGAAAAGTACAGCTGATGAGGTCCTAAGTAGTTAATTAGTTTTAGTCATATAAAACTTTAATCATTTATCCATCAGAGATCAGAGACATCAACTGATGCACTGATGCGTTTAAACTACCACAGCCCAAAAGCACTAGCCACCCAGGCTACATCTGTAGTCAATGAAGACAAACTGTTAAGATGAATGACTCTTTCAATGTGACTCTTTTTTTCTTTTCAATTTGAAAAACTGAGTTTATATCAGTCTTGTCCTTGGTAAGGTTTCCTGAAATACCACATACCTATTGCCCCGTCTGATTCATACCAACTAACCCATTAAACCCAGTGATACTTCGTACCCATCCACACAGGAAAGGGTTATTTCAAAGATTGCTAAGAATTATTTACACAAAGCATTTTCAGATTATGTGACACATTCTTTGTGAACAAGGTCTCATTCATCTTAACACCCCAATGTATAAACCACAATACTAGGTTTATGTCACCTCACTGTGTATGTTCATGCTAACCACTGTAGGTTTGGATCACTGCATATATTGCCACCATCTATCTCCAGTCTACCTAGAGAGATATCATCCCCAGTCTAAAAACTAAATTTAATAATAAAAATGTCTAAATTAATTTGATACTACTTTCCTACACTTCAATATAAAATACAATATATTTATAAACCATGGTTCAGTAGAAAAATAACCCTTTACTAAGCCTGAATTATCACCATGTCAATAAATAAATTGAAGACACTTGCAGAAATTTCTACATTTTCTCATGAGAAGACTTCCAGTGTTAGCATAAACGTTTTACTACTAGATGGAGTGAACTAAATGATATTTGAGAGAAAAAAAAAAAAAAGTGTATGGTTATATTTTTCCTAATACTATCCCTCTTTGATTCATTCCAGTATAGCCTATGTTTTAAGCATAGCCCTTAGCTATCAGCAATCTTTGTTTCCACCAAATGTAAGTATCTCCCAAACCACAATGATATTTTTCACAGTATAAATGCCAACTCCATGTTGTAGAGAAAGAAGTGAGGCACAGAACAAATTCAATGAGTTATAAATGGTCCTTCAGGAAGCCTGTCTGAACTGTGTGAACACAGAACTTCTGGGTCCCAGTTCAGAGCTTCATGCACTACTGGACCATCAGTTATATTTTAAAAGAAAAAAAAAAAAAAATCCTACGGAAGTATGCATTAATGGTGACAGCATGACAAAATGAAATGATTTTTCTGATTAAAGTTTGGCAAGAGCTCCACTATGAACCTGCACTGGTACTTTTGTACTTTTGAAGATGATACTGCTGTGAAGGTGCAGCCCTTGTTTAACCTCAGGGTTGCCGTGCTATATCAGCCTGACTTCATGTTCATGCACAACTGGTCTCTGGAGAACACAGATTAGAGTGCAAGAATTCAACCCTAGCGTATAAAATGGACAAGATCTTTACAACAAGAGGGCATTTCACATCATCGATGTGAAACACAGCATACCAACAGGATTAGGAAATGTAGAATTTCCCTTAGGTGAAGGAGAAGGTAAGGTAAGGGAGAAGTTCCCCTAGGTAAGGTTAGGCAGGGTAAGGAGACTGACTTGGAGGCCACGAGAAATGACCAACACATATTCTTCTGAGATTCTAGCATTATGCTATGATCAGTGAGCTGGAAAGAACAAATGCCAGACTGAAGGTGACATAGCTGGAGTGGCAAAATAGGAAATCAAGCACATGTTCAAGGATATAACTAATCAAGTGGGAAAGAGATGAAGAACTAATTCATGAATTCTGAAAAATATATATGTAGAGTTAATGGGAACCACAGAAAGAGGAGGATGAAAAGACAGTTTTGAAATAAAGGAGGAAAGAATAACTACAAAGTGGACTGTAAAGAATGACAGGTGAGTCACAATTGGCCATACTGACAAGTAATCAATTACTTGAAAGCAATTACTGTGGAATTGCTCAATAGCGCAAAGATCCAATTAAGCTGTGAAGCAATTATATGATGAATCAAGTACTGTATGAAGTAAACATGGAGAGAAATAAAGTAATATGAATCAATAACATAGATAATCAGTAATATTGTGAACCGGTTATGTCAATAAATAATAGGCAATGAATCAATTATGGAATTAAGCAATTATTGGGAAAACAAAAATAGTGAGAATTAATTAATGTGTCTAGTATGTAAAGCATATAGCTACTAAAAAAGAACCCTGAAAATATTTGTCTGGTATTCTCTTTCACAATCACCTTCTCCAGACATAAGAAAGAATATACATGTAGCCTTCCCCTTCCCGTCTTTTTTGCTATCTAGACAGAAAAAAATCTTATAACTACAGTAGACATTCAGTCTCAGTTCTCAGCTATGTCTGGGGAAGCTTAAGAACTACCCTAAAATGCTAACCAAATGCACAGTTGCTATCAAATATACAAACTAATTTTGGAGATCTTTGGAGATGCCCAAGTCATGAAGTTTGTAGTCTACAGACAGGCTAGAGACAGACATCTCATAATATCATCTAATAATAATGTATTTCTGCAGATCTTACAGACTGTCTGAAAGATATCCACACTTGGGAACAATCACTGACACAACTGGAATAGATCCATGGGCCCAGATTGTGAAAGCTGGGCTACTAATAATATCAACCAGAGATAGAAATACATGTATCCTGTATCACTTCTCACACATTAGCTTAAATCACTTTTCTATCCTCATCTTTACATTCCTGATGTATTTATAGTATGCAATCACATACTACACTTTTGCTAGACTGAAAAAGCCTGCTAGTCTCTCTATGTTGGCACCTAAAGTACTGTGGAAAAAATCTCAGCGTTAACCAAGTTGGCTTGTGTATCTGCGTATTGTGTGCAGATGCCTCAAAATACCAGATCTCACAAAACTGTGTGGAGATAGTAACTGTGAGTTTACCTACAGTAGTGAGACTCTGTACCCATGCCAGTGAATTGTAGCCCAGTAGTCCTAGCAGAGTTATGACAGAGGACTCTGCTGCAATGACACCTTTTAATTTCGGAGCTAACTCATAAAAATTCCTGTAACATTTTCTAATGAGCTATGAGGACACATCTCAAATACCATCTGCAGGATAGTCTCCCCATTTTTCTGATCAGTGGGAACTGGACTGGGAATGAGTCAGTGGGACTGACTGGGAACAAGTCAGTCTGAAATTAAGACGCCTGAATGCTGGGGTCTACATGGAGAAGCCTATTCATCTGCTGGATATGCACTCTTACCTAACAGTCAATTGCTTTCCAGCCAGAATAGTCAGTGGAACCCAGAGAACTATTCATCTGGGCAGCCACAAGGGGCACCATTTAGTTGCCTACCCAGTAGGTACCCTGTGTCATTTGAGATACACCATGATATCCAAGACATGCACATGGGGATTGCAGATCAGGTGCAGAACTCATGGGAAACCCCTAATTTCTGTGGTGGTACCTGAGGCCAGGTAAGAAACAGGAGAGGATCTTGAATGGTACAGCATGCCTGCATGTAGGAAACAGAATCATGTTCGAAGTGTACACGGTTGGGGTAAAAGTCCCTATCTCCTCTCTGCACCTCTCAACCCTCAATCCTGCGCTGTCTGTAAAGACTGGGTATCTGGTGATAGGAATGGAAACACAGACAGCCAAGCACTCCTGCAGGCACCTAAATATACACATCTTAATTTAGGTGTTTGAATCTTCCCAAAATTGCCAGAGAGTTGAATTGTGTCTGCCTCAATCTTCCCCTCAGAGTTAGCAGACCAGAAATGCCAAAAAAGTCTTTCATTTCTTGCTTCATTTTCCATTAACCTTTCTTGTATTTGAATTATCAGAATGATATCTATACTCCAGATGAGTATTTACCAGCATTTGTTATAATGGACAAGCTTTCGTTTGTTCTTCTGGATTATATTAGCTGATACATCAGTAAAAATACTAATCAAAAACATGCAAGCAAATGCAGGAGGCTAATGGGAATGAATGTGTAGAATATAAAACATATCAGCATGAAATACAATCCAAAGAATTTAATATCGCAGTATGATTGGAACATCTCCAATCTCTGGAAAACTAGAACATGAAAACATAAACCTAAGAACAAGTACTGCTAATAAATCTAGCAAAACCAGGAAAACAGCATATAACTGAAGAGTAGGAAGTGCCATGTTTATATTTGAGCAACTGAGAAAAGTGATTTGGCAATTACAGGCTCATTAATCTTACCTTAATAGCTGAAAGACTTGAGAAGAAATTTTGAAGGGAAGTATAATTAAGCTCATAAAGGTAAATGAAAAATGAGATAAAAGACAATATAAGTTTAAAAAGTTGTAAAGCTCTGTGCCAAGCTAAATATGTCTCTTTCTGTGAAAACTCATTGCTGTTGCTGTTTGATTGTTTTTTGTGTTTTTTTTTTTTTTAAGATTGGAAAATGAAAATTTAATTGGTCTGGAGTTCAGTGAAGCTGGTGCATGGCAATGAAAAGAGCAGAACTTGTACTACTCTCTCTAATGTAAGATATTAAAAACTAAAGGGGAGAAAACAATGAGTTATACTGGAATAATTTTACTTTCAGAGTTCCAAAAGGATTGGCTTTGGGATTAATAACTCTTTTGATTCTTGTGAAACGTGTTTGTACTTGGAAGGTACCATCAGTATAACATAGGATTAAAGAAGAGCTGAATGAGCAAAAATTTGACACAATAGAAGATAAAATTTCACAACATAAGGAATAGTAGGAGATTCTGCTATAAACTGTTGGCTTACTGTGCAGATATAGCAAAATTTCCTGCAATTATTAATCACAGAAAGGCAATGAGATCCTACAGTTTATCCAATGAGCTATTCGATTATAGACAGAGATGTCATCATCATGTCATTTTGGTAGTTCCAAGATATTAGTCTGTTAAAAATGAGGTTTTACTAGCAAGACATTTTGAGACATATATATTCTGCACAATTCATGTGGAGATATCCACGCTAGTTCTCACGTGAGATAGTTTAATCTTCTCAATTATAGTTACTTCTGATGCTTCATGTATTGACATAACCATGCCTTCAAAGGCAGGACTGATAAACCCTTGGAGAGCATCCAGATTTTCTCATAGGCCTATCATGGAATTTTTCTCAGTGATTTGTACGCAAAATCCTGGCCCCACTGTGTTCCATGCTGTCACACTTTTACTTACAGATTTAAGGCATAGAGTTATTATTTTTCTGTTATTAGTAATTTTCCTCCTTTTGCATAACATAAGCAATACAATTTGGCCAAATGATTTCTATACACTCCTGATGACCTTACATTGAACTATCACATGCTATAGAAAGACAGCCCATTTCTACACAGTTCAAAATTCATCATACTTTTAAGCTGCCCCAGCAGTTTGTTAACCACATTATAAAAATACATACCCTTGTTTTAGCCTGAATTTATATAGATTTAATCTGCCCAGACTTAGACTCTATGCATTCCATCTTGTATGCCTGTTAGATTTAAAAACCCTCTATAATAAGGTAACTTCTTCCCATGTTACTACTTACAGATTATGATCAAGTAATTGTCTATCTGACAAAATAGTATCATTCGTTGTCTTTGTCAACCACTGTAGGACAGATTTCCCAGATCTTACATTGCTTGTACAGTTTTTTCCAAATCATCACCATTTTTCTCAAAAGATGGACATCAGAAATGGACAGGGCCACCAAATAATGCTCCTATTAATGCCATATGCTGATGCAATTACAGCTAATGATCCTCTGCTTGTGTACAGGAATTACATTTGCTCTATTAGCCAGCACATCACACTGGAGCTCGTGTTCAATTGAACAGCATCTTTTATGACCCTTAGGTTCTTTGACTGTTTTACAAATGACCATCCTGTAAAAGTGCCACGATCTTCATTTCATGGAGATGTGACCTTGCATTAATTTTTATTTAAACACGTCCTGGCCAGATCAGACAATTTAAATGTAAAATTCAGATCATTTTATGGAACTAATCTGCTATAACTATGTAACTAATATTGTTTCCCCTCACCAGTGTCAGTGGTTGAAGATTTTATAAACTGGGCTTTTATCTCTCATCATCACTAAAGGGTAATCTAGAGTACTGCCGAGTGCTACCAATAGCTCTATAGTGGAACTGAGAGCACCTTTAACTCTTGTTAAAAATCCCAAATGATCACTTGTTTATTCAATGGAATATATACTAATAACTAACTCGTTAACATATGTGTCAGTGGCTTAAAGCATCACACAACTGAAGAACAATTCTCAGAGTGGTAGCAGTATTTGTGCACAAGGAACAGGCAGTACCAGTGAGTGGACTGTGTTTTTAATTGTGAGGTAACATGCTGTTACCTCTAAAGGCTGTGTCTTCTCCTGGAATTGCTTTTCCCTGAAATGAGGATTCTTCGCTTGGGGCTGAATTCCTTGCACATATGCGAGCATGTAGAACAGACTGCTCAAGGCTATATATTATTTTATTCACAATCATATCCTTAGACCTTGAAAATTCCATAATTCTGTACTATCTTTGGCACCATTAGCTTAGAATTCAATCATTTCTTTTACCCCCTGTGTTTGCTGACATAACTTTTTTAAAAGCACTATTTCTAGAAAATTACTTCTCTCTACCTTTTACCACTCAGATTTTTAAATAAAAAAATCTAATGCTCTTAAAGAGAGATTAAGGATGTCAAATTCATCCTGATCCAATGGTTTGAAGCCAAGAAAATCTTTTTATACTGCTAAAATACCAGAGGCATTGCACAAATGAGCATTAAAACGTTTAATCTATATTGCTCTTAAATTCTGACTACTTAGAAAACTATTTTCAGCTTATAATGTAAACAGTGACACACTGGTAGAAAAATCTAGGGCAAATCTTTCTTTTATTTTTAACTGTTTTTAGAAAGGTCATTTCCACTTGAGAAAAATGTAGTGAATGATTTCTCTAAATTCCTTTGAGGGTCCATATTGGGACCAGTGCTGTCTAATATCTTTGTTAATGACATAGACTGTGGGATTGAGAGCACCCTCAGCAAGCCTGCAGATCACACTAAGCTGAGTGATGCAGTTGATGTGATAGAAGGAAGGGATGTCATCCAGAGAGACCTGGACAGTCTTGAGAGGTGGGCGCACATGGACCTCATGAAGTTCAACAAGGCCAATCACAAGGTGCTGCACCTGGGTCTGAGCAATCCCAAAGATCAGTACAGACTGGGAGATGAATGGAGGCCGCTGGTGCGGCCTCACCTCGAGTACTGTGTGCAGTTCTGGGCACCACAGTATAAAAAGGACATGAAACTGTTGGAGAGTGTCCAGAGGAGGGCTACGAAGATGGTGAAAGGCCTGGAGGGGAAGACGTACGAGGAACGGCTGAGGGCACTGGGCCTGTTCAGCCTGGAGAAGAGGAGGCTAAGGGGAGACCTCATCGCAGTCTACAACTTCCTCGTAAGGGGGTGTCGAGAGGCAGGAGACCTTTTCTCCATTAACACCAGTGACAGGACCCGCGGGAATGGAGTTAAGCTGAGGCAGGGGAAGTTTAGGCTGGACATCAGGAAGGGGTTCTTCACAGAGAGAGTGGTTGCACACTGGAACAGGCTCCCCAGGGAAGTGGTCACTGCACCGAGCCTGACTGAATTTAAGAAGAGATTGGACTGTGCGCTTAGTCACATGGTCTGAACTTGGGTAGACCTGTGCGGTGTCAAGAGTTGGACTTGATGATCCTTAAGGGTCCCTTCCAACTCAGGATATTCTATGATTCTATGATTCTATGATTCTATGATTGAGGACAGTGACTTGGGGGTACTGATGGATGAAAAATGGGACATGAACAGGCAGTGCATGCTTCCAAACCAGAAAGCCAGTCCTAGGCTGCATCAAAAGAAACATGACCAGCACATCGAGGGAGGTGATTCTCCCCCTCTACTCCACCCTTGTGAGACCCCACCTGGAGTGCTGTGTTCAGCTTTTGGGACACAAAAATGATCAAGGGCTGAGAAAGTTGGGACTGTTTAGCCTGAAAAAGAGAAGGCTCCAATGAGACCTTATTTTAATCTTCTAACAATTATAGCTTATAAAAAAAGGAGCTTATAAAAAATATAGAGACTTTTTACAAGGGCATGTAGCGATAGGACAAGGGCCTTAAACAGAACAAGGGTAGATTTAAATTAGACATACAGGAGAAATTCTTCCCTCAGAGGGCGGTGAGGCACTGCCACAGGCTGCCCAGGGAAGCTGTGGATGCCCCATCCCTGGAGGTGTTCAAGACCAGGCTGGATGGGGCTTTGGGCAACCTGGCGTGGTGGGAGGTGTCCCTGCCCATGGAACTGGATAATCTTTAGATGTCACTTCTGACCCAAACCATTCTGTGATTCTACAACATAAGACTGTAATTATCTTTATGACTGCCTATCCTGTCAACATTTCTTCTCTCTTCAATTTGGTTATTTCTCTTTTATTACCTGTATATTTTTTAAAGAAAATGATGAACACCTTTTATAGAATCATTCATAAACATTAGTGGCTTGTGTCGCACAAGTGCAGATTTATTCTTGTCATAACTGTCATTAGCTGTGAAATGACCATTGACTTTAATAGATATAGGGTTGAAGAGGATTTTAGTTGAACTGCATTGATTTTGTTGCATGAACAGGGACCTGTTGTGTTTCACACTAAACACAAATGTAAGGAACACTTGCTATCCAGAAGAATCTGCAATCTAATTATCCATTCATTACCTATTACAAGTCCTTCCCTACAAACTAACATAGAATTTTTTTCTTTCCTTGATTTAAATTGCTACTCTCACTGAATTGCTGGATGGGGAATTAAACTACTGGTACCCTCATGCTAATTAATTCTGTATATATGAATTCAATATATTGAGACTAGCAGTAAAAGCTGCACTGGAACATAATGGCCATGGCTACATGACTTACAAGTCAGACAACTCTCAGATTAAAAAGTAGAGGCAACTGCCTCAGGGCAATGTCACACAAAAACTATCACATAACAGGAAGAAAAATACCATAGATTAGAAGTGGAATAAAATTTACCATAATGCATTTCTGCCGCGTTTCAGAATTGTATCCCATGATTATTATTATTTTTGCACTGAGTTGCAGGATATTCCCATGTTACCTCACAGCCAGGTTAAACAAAGAAAAGGAGAAAACGAATGTCCTGATATTTACTTGCTCTACACTTTAGTTTGTTGAGAACTATATATACAGATACACTTTTCTGTTTAGTTAAAGAAATTTTCTACTGTTTTATACAAGACACAGAAATTCAAATTTATCCTTACAGGGAGAAATTATTATTACTATTTTATTTTTCTTCTTGTTGTTTTCAATATGATTTCTAATGCAAGGTTCAAGCATTATCTTTGAATTAAATGTGCCATGTGTTTTCACAAAAAAAATGAAATGGTGATGTTTGGAAAACCAATGTTACATGTAGAATACTGGGCGCACAGAGCTATTACAATATTTCTGTATTACACTGAGAAAGAAAATGAGAGTAGAGCTTTGTTCAGTCTTGTTACTTGCAGTAGAATCCCAGTTAATGAAATGAACTACTACTATTTTATATTTTTATACAGGCAAGATACACAGAATGACAGCTCTCTTCTTAATAAGCAATTGTTTACCTCAACACCAACAGATCTACCTAGTACTAGCGAAAAAATTGGCATACAGAGAAATCAAAGGTTCCATGGGTTTGGAGCTGGTATTTAGAACAAGGTTGAGGTGCATTTGAGGGACAGCCTTGAGGAACTTTATTTGCTGTCAAAAGTATTGGAAGGCAGAGGACTCGACAAGGCAGAACTAAACCTAGAGATTATGTTTTCAACAAAAAAGATTTATGAATTTATAGCTGTCTACACATACATATTGTAGGTCAAAAGAAAATATAGAATTTTTCTTTAGCATATCTGAATGATTAGGATTTGTATTTTTCTTATTAGATTACATTTATCAGATCTACATACATGCTGAAATATTTTCAACCAAACAAACTTACTACAAAAAAGACTGAGAATCCAAACATTGTCTATAACACATATTTAATCTTTCCAGTTAAAAGTGCTGCAAACTCTGTGGCGTTAATTGTGTTACATACTTTCTGACTGATGACTTTTACTTCACTAAGGGACAAAATCAAATCCAGCTCCAAGCTTAGGTACTTAAAAATACAGCTTTCAAGAAATCACCTATTAATTGAAATGTTTCAGTAACACTTTGAAACTTTAAAGTATTTCTTTGCAGTTTTTACACTATAACTGCTACCGATATCGTTATTTTGCAAAAAATAATAAATAAAAAATATATTTTTCCTTTAAGAAGTAGGCAATACAAAACAAGCACAAATATGGTAACACAAAAGGTGTTTGATCCAACAAACAGAGCATCTCCATCTTGCTACATTATACAGGAGTGCTCTTACAAGGAACTTTGAGCACATTATTCCCCTTGTCTACCTGTAATAAAGGATATATAAAAAATAACCCATTCTGGTTTCATGTGAAAAAATAAATGATGAGTGTATATGGTGACAACACCAGGTATTTAATTTTAAATGTATGGTGTTAATATCCTAAACTATAAACTACTGGTACAAAAGCAGTAGAGTACTGTGTTCACAAATGCAGGATTTCAGATGTAAACCTGCAGTTGGGTGAACCCTATTTTTTCTGTTTCTACGTGCACTTGGATGCATGAGTGATATGAAGAAAGAAAAAAAAAAAAAAAAAAAAGCAAACCATAGTTCTCATTCCTGTGCTAAAACAGCATGACTGAAGTATTGAGCAAGCAGAAATAAGGATACCAGTATTTTATATGCATTTTATTCTGGCTTTCTCAACCATTTTCTCAATCCAATGAAAATCTGAAGCAATTGATTCTTAAAATGTAAGTCAATAAGGGAGGACTTTTGTGAGATTACTTATAAAGATTTCTAGCCCACATTCTTGTAATCCAAGGTTTATTGCTTGTATCATCATACTGACAGGTTTATCTTAATAAGAAATGTTTTGTGCTAGGAGAATTTATGTTTTTATGCTCAATTACAGTTTTATGTTGAAGGCATTAGGTAAGCAATAAAAAGGTCCTACATTACCTCTATTATTCATTTTTCAAATCCAAAGTCATAAGGTAAGATATCCTTGGAAATGTAGTTCTCTTTCCTTTATTAAGCAAACAGTATTAATTCTGCTTATCTCAAACCTTACAATTGTAAGTTGAGAAAAGGGCATGTCATAAATTACATGACACTTCAAGAATGGTACTTTCCCTAGATGTCTCTAGTTAGGACTGGATTTCCATTATGTGAAGCACTGCATAAACATAGAAGGAAATATAGACAGCTTCTGCTGCTGTAAAGAGTTCACAATCTAAACTCAGCAGAACATAAAATAGGAAAACTCAGAATCTGAAGAGTCTGTGCATGCCATTAGGTTTCATTTGAACACAGCAAAATTGTCTTTCCAAGCCAAATAAAGTCTATAGCATCAAATCATGATATTATAATTGTAAATTTAATAAATGATGCAACAATAAGGATAAATATCTGAGAGGTCCCTATATCTGAATTTGAAAAAAAGTGACAAATGTTTTTTCTTCCTCTACTCCTGCACATGTAGTTCTGTACATGCTACTAATACAGATGAGTAATGTGAGACAAAGCTCAATGATCACAGTTTGCTGCAGGTTAAAAAAAATAAAAAGCCACAATAATTATGTTCATTACCGTGATGAGTTAGTTACAGTCCAGTAAAAGCTCTAAATGTCCTTTGTGATTTCAATTAAGTTGATACTAAGGAGGAAGCCTAAGGAGAAATTTCAACATTACCCTTTATTTCCACACACCACACTGAAATACTCTAATGCAAAAACTGAATAGCTCCTTATTTTTTATTTCTAGTGACAGTCTCCGTATACCTGTACCCTAATACTGTAACATTCAGCTAGTCTATAGGAATCACAGGAGAAAACCTAATGCTTACTGATCATTAGGTAGGTTTTAACTTTTCCATTTTTTGTTTCTTGTCCAAAGTGTTCATTAAGAGGAAGCACTGAATCTTTCAGCGGTGCATTGATACGCACAGTCACTAAGCCTTGACAAGACAGCACACTGAAACCTGAAGCCTGAAATGGGAACATCCATTTAGTGGAATAGGATAACTGTACCATTCACAACTTGTCAGTAAATTATATTGCCTAGATTCATTAAAGATGTAGCCAGTAGCCAAGCTAATTTAATGTAAAAGTAAAGAAAATGCTCCCAATTCTGCAGCCTCATGACTCTACACGTCCTCATTCATCATTGGACATCTTCACATGAAGAACTATGGGGCATCCTATTGTGCCTACAGTTTCATGCTCTGGGGGAGAAAATCTACCTTCATCATTCAAAAAGATCACAATCCAAAAGCTCGTTAAATCAAACATGAATCAGGCTGAAGATGTATCATTTACAGACATACTCTGAAACCATGGGAAGGTATTAATAAACAACCCCTCCTGTAAAAAGTATTTTTGCATAGCCAAGAAGCCAGTATTAGAATCTGGGAATGCTTATTGTATGCCTTTCAACCCAAGTTTGCCAATCCCATAGTTCTATAGAGATTATTTGTCCACTGCCTGATTCTACAGATTTATTTTTTTTTTCCCAGATTTATTTCTGTGAAAGAAAGCACAGTTTTGCACCATCTTTAGGAAATAGTATGGGGGAATCTGCATAGTCTTCTCCTATTAGCATGATCTCGGTAACAGCAGGTGATATGATAAGCATTGTGAACATAACCAGCGTGTAAATAGATTTTCCAAAACCTCCTGTGCTCAGAGGATGTTTACCCAAACACTGATGATGCTAAATGGAAATTTAAAAATGAAATCTGGCTTCAAATGACTATCAGCTGCATTAAGCAGTAGCCAAGGCTTACCAAGAGACTTTTGAGAAAAGTCGTGAGTTTGAATGGAAGCATTAAAAAAGCACACAAACTTCTAACTGGGAGGAGATTTTGGTATTAACAGCAGTCAAGCAGGATTTGGTATTCCCAGAATTTGTCCCAGTGCAACATCCACCTATGCTTGACAGATCATCGTCCCCGTCAGAGGCTGCCTGAAGCCTGCTCTCCGAGTGAACTGACAGCATGGGCTGCAACAACCAGCAACTTGAACCTCAGGTGTGGGAACATGAACTCCTGGGGTGGTTTCTCACTAGAGTGTTGATTAGAAGTGTGTAGGGAGCAGTGTGGGTGCACAGGGGGAAATGTAAGTAGAGAAAATGGCACTCACAGAAAAGGGGGTGCTTGTAACCCACGCAGTCTGGGACAGCAGGTTGCACACATCTAGCTGTGTGAAGGGTTTGTGTGCGGTGAGACCACAGCTTCCTGGGAATAATTGCAGAAGGGTGTTGAGACACTTGTAAGAATGTATTTAAAGTCTCTAAACCGTCTCATATTGTGGTTTATCTGTTGTATTGCTGACATTGATCCTGCAAGTATAGTTCACTGACTGCCAGTTAATTACAAGTTGTTAATAAATCAATAAACCTCTTTAATCCTGACTCAATTTAAACCACATGTTAAGCAGTTGTTCCCAGAAAAAAAAAGAAAAAAGAAAAAAAAAAAAAAAGCCTATTCCATTTTGCTATAATTCTTAAGAAAGCAGAAAGCAGGCATAATCTGTCCTAAGAAAGCTGAGCACCTGCCTTTCTTACTAAGGCATAGCTCACTTCTGAAATGGATGTGAGCATTGGGGCCAGATGGCATAATGCATCACCATCTACACAGCGCATCTCTGAGAAGCAGTGTGAGCTATTGTGGGCAGTTTTCTGAAGGTGAACAAACAATCCTGTGTGCCTGAGGTTACGAATAAATCATTGCCTGTGCCCAGTAACAATGCATCCTGCAGAAATTACTGCCCATGTAACATAGCCAGGGTCACTGGGAGCTTTGCTTAGCTGCACAGGTGGTGATTAGGAAAATCTTATCTGGGCCATGCTGTTCACTTGACTTGAATTAACCTTCAGAGTTGTCACTCATAAAGGGAGCATTACCAAGAAATGCATGCCAGTTTGAATATGCTTTCCTCATCTTAAACTCTTTTATTCTCTATATTACCGTTCCTCTGACTAGACAGTTGCTTAGGATAGGAATTGATTACATATAAATAGAGCATGCAAAGTGTGAATTCATTGTGTATGAATTAGATAGAATTGAAAGTACATAACCATAACATTCGATCTGTAATTTCCTATGTTCTTTTTAGTATATTTCTATGCCACTAATACCATTAGAAGTCCTGCCAACTGTATTGAGAATAATGTAGTTAATGGGGCAACAACATGCAGTTTTTAAGCCTAGGACTTGAGGTATCTCTGATATGTGCAGTGGTAAAGGAGATTCCTAAATTTTAAATCCTTTATTATAATCATACAGATTTTTTAAAAAATATATTTTAAAATAGAGCAAAAAATAGCACATACGATACAAGCACATACAATATAAGAAAAGGGTAGTCCTCCCCAAAATAGGAATGGGCTGGAAAATACAAGAAAACAAACAAACCACAACTAACCCTTGCCCCACAGAATGTGTTACAAAGACTATATATGTTTCCTATTGAATTTATTTTCTTTAATCTTTTAACATTTTGCAAGGAATTAGGGGGAAAATCATTAAATCAAAATTCCAACTTGTATTAAGAGACTAGAAATGACTATAATGCACTACAATTTTGCTCAGTGTGCATCAGGATTCACATAACCATCCTCAGGACAGATTCATGTCCTGAAGCACTATTTCCAGGGGTCACACATCAACCCATTAAAAAAAAAAAAAAAAATAGGTTCAGGATTTGAACACCACATTCACATTACCAGCATTAAGGCTAATTTGCACCGTGAAGCACCATTATCTAAGCTCATAGTCTCCAGCTCCAGTTGTGATTTGAGCTCTGGTATAGTAGCATGAATATTTATACTCTCAGATAACAAAATTATGTATTAGAAGCACAGTAAAGTTTGGATACTCACAGAATAGAGTTTCTTATAATTACCTCAGATTTTTTCCTATACTTTTCACAAAAACAGAATCTACAGATTAAGTAGGACCAAACTTTAAGCTCAGATATATACAAGTGCTCTTTTTCAAGCTAGAGTTACATTCACACACATTAAGTCTACTTTGGAAGCAGTGAGAAATTAGGATTTTAAAAGCTAATTTCTATCTTGGGAACACCAAGTGTAGCCCCCTGTGCTCAAGGCCAGACATCTGATAAGAGGGAGCTGGCTGATAAGCCTCTTCTGCCTTAGAGCTACTCAAGAAAAGTCAAGAAGAAGCTTCAGCAGAGGCTATCCCAAACAACTGTTAAGGAGCCACAGCAGGGCCTCCTCCCAGCTGAGGCAATGAGCTCTCAATCTGGAAAATTTGAAAAAGTAAGTGATAACAGGCTGTGCAGGCCGTTCCTTCTTCAGCAGGAAATGGATTATGCTTCTATACCAGCGAACTAGACAGTAAACTCCTGCATCCACGGAGTCTTTTGCTTTGCTTCTCAGCACAGATCTGCTTCACAGAAGAAACCTAACACAAGAAAGCTCTGCTCTTGAGCCTCTGTTCATCACTGAGCACTGTACTGAGTTTGGCAGTATGCGAAAGGCTGCTGCAAAGAGAGATGATTAATCTGTTTTCCATATCCATGGGGTATAAGAGAAGGTATAAAGGAGCTTAATAGCAAAAAGAAAGATTCAGAATAGATGCTGGGTAAAACTTGCATAAATGGTACAGGTAGAGAATCACTGGAATGGCTAATCTCAAGTGACCATGGAATCTCCATTGACAGATTAAAGAAACATCAATGAAGAAACACATTTGTACAGTTAACATAAGAGAGACAGAGCAGGGGCAAAGGGAAATAAATAGCATGTTGAAGTCTCTTTCAGCCCCATTTTTTTATGATTTGTGATCTTTTGATTCATACTTTGGAGCAGGCAATAGTTAGGTAATGAGCAGTCATACTGTCTTGGTTTGCTGTCTTCCTTTGGGAAAAAGAGGCTATGGTGATTTAAATTTGGATTAGACTAAAATCTAGTGAATGATTGTACACAGACATCTGTATTAATATAATTTTAAAGATTATAGGTTAATGAAATTGAGTTAATTTATTCTATGAGGCTCAAAGAAATAAGCCTTATTTTTCCTTACAATCAGGAAAAATATTAGGATTATTGACACTGTGGATTGCAGAAGCAGACGATGGCAAATATTTTTCAGTTTTTAACCTATCTATCAACAGTGAGCTACTGAGCAGACAAGGATGCACAAGCCTAGGTGATAGCTGGTACTTCTTGCCTTTCACAGCTGGCTGCCTCCTGACTCTTGGGTATTCGCTGCTGTCAACCTTTTGGTGTTTGCAATTCAAGCCACACATCCTGTATCCCAAAATTGCATTTGAAGGGCTAAAACGGTCTGCATACAAGCTTCCTTACTTCATACATCCTACTGGGTTTGGGACCTGCAGTTCCTTTCTTTGTGAACCATCATAAATCTGAAAGCAAAGTATCTAACAGAGTAATAAATACCACAAGAGAAAGAAAAAAAAAAAAAAAAGAGAGAGAGAGAGAGAGAGAAAAGAAAAAAACACTACCACCAAAAAGGTTTAACAGAAATAACAGTGTAACCTGCTTTACCTAAAAATTGAGAAAGGTGTATCTTAGACAGATCTCCAATGGGGGATTATTCTGTGTCTGGATTTTTTTGCCTCAAAGACATTGTAATTTCCTGTACTCCTCCTTCAGACATACTCTGCATCCTTCTGTACAGTTGAAATTACTGTACTCCTACCATCTCAAACAGATGTAATATTCCAAAAGAAAATCATTTACCAACCTAGCTGATGGATCAAGTCAGTACTTGACAAATAATGGACCAGCAATGATTTTCAAATGTTCGGAAAGTGATATATTAGATATCTCTTAAGTGCTGAAGATACATTTCCTATCAATACTAACACTGGATTAACAGCATAGCAATGCAATAGCCCAGTCAAGATGTACTATCTGTAAATAATTACAAGTAGCTCTGTATCTGTCAGAAAAGAAGGAAACCCTTGTCTAGAACAACTGCATATTTTCATGTCTCAATGAGCCTTTGCTCACATTATAGTACCTGTGACCACATGGCAGCCTGTTTGAAAGCAGGACTGCCAGCAGGCCGCATTGACAACACTGCAGATAAGTAGGGCACACACGGTTCTTTATGCTACAGGCAACAGTGAAAGGAAACCTCGAGTTCATGGTTACCATGCAAAATGCCAGAGTAAGGGGCAACAACACAGAGGGCCAGGCTGAGCCGTGCAAGAGACCCATCAGAGCCTTTGCCTGCCTGTCCTCAGGGCTCTGCTGGCCTGGCAGCCACATTGCTGGGCCTGGCCTTGCCTGGGCTCCGCCTGTGGCCATATCTCTGTGAGGCACTGCCATTCACATCCCAAACTGTCTTCCCAGCGCTACCTCAGGAATTTTTGAAATATTTTTATTTCATTAGCTGTGGGTGTTTTCATGAGAAGTTCTTTAGCCTTTTGAAAAATTGAAGCTTTTGTTAATGGCACAGAGTACATACACAGTGTGAATGGTCACTCCGACCTCCCACTCCGCTGTCCAGATGGCACGAGCAGCCAGGATTACTGACCCAACTTTTACGACAGAAGTCCAACCATCTGCTTCTCTGGTGCCTTCAAATGGCTTAAATGGCTTTATAGGCTAACTATGCTAAACTAAAAAACTACCAGCTCAGCAACTTTGAGCACACAGGCAAATTCAAGTGAAAATGGGGGAAAGGCCTATTCAGTATTGTGGAATGCATATTGCATCCTCTGCTATGAAGGGTTTTAACTCATGTGAGGACTCACATATTTCGTGAATACTCATGCATTTGTGACTCGTGTTTATTTATTTATTTATTATGTCTATATTTAATTCATCTATAAAGCAGTTAACAGACAGCTAGGATAAGTCACTTTGCACATACTTCTGACAACTGTGTTCAAAACTTACTAGGTCACATGAAAAATCCACAGTGAAGTTATCTTTAAACACAAAGTAGTTCAATATATACTGAAATATATTTTCAAAAGTGTACAGTTCCTGGAAAAACACAAGCTTTACACTTCTTGTCATGACAGAGAAAAAGTCATTTAGATTTTTAGAACCTGACATATTTAACAACAACAAAAAAAATCTATGCTTTTAAAGTGTGTATTCTTTTTAGAGGTTATTATTAGCTCTTCCAATGATTAGAATGTAATTGTGTTGAATTTTGATATTGATATCAATTTGAATGTTTGTTTTGTGGTATTTAGACTAGTTTGCTAGTAAAGGAAAATTTCTTTCTGGCTTAAGTGAAATGGTAATGCAATTTCCAGCATGCTGTACTCTAAACAGAAATAGATTGACAATCTTCTAACCTACAATAGAAAGAGATTTAGGAACATCCTTGGGTTCAGATATTCTTGTATTAAAATATTACACGTTCAACACTACTGGCTACTACAGCAGCAGATATTGTGCTAATTTTAACATGGTTAAGCCAATGTGCTTTTTGTTTCATATCCTAAGTAGCTCTGTTATTAATAACTACCTTTAATTGTACCATAGCATAAGAAACTAAAATATGTGAGCTAGTCTCTACCAAACAAAATATACTTATTTTATCCAGCTTTTACAATGAAGGCATATTTTGATTAAAAGTAATATTATTTGTGCAAATCACCTTGAAAAAAGGTTAACTTTTTCCTATTATTTGCTGTTTTAAAAATATGTATACGCATAGATGCTTTTTGCAGCCAGCTTTCCCTTATATGTCATTACATTAAACAGAAATCCAAAAAAAAAAAAAAAGTGGAAATATGACCTGCTACAATAATTCACAGTGGAAAACACATTAGATGTGATACAAAAGTACAAAAGGAATAGCTCTAGCTAGAAAGCTTCTGAAATGTTTTTGTGTAATTTTTACTATAAATTATGTGTCTCTTCAGGGCAAAGAAAGACACACAATAGCGTGTAACATCACATCATTTTTCCATAGGATAGTAAATACAATCATCCACACAGAAGGCACTCAAGAAAAATCTCATATTATGATGCTCTCAGTTATCATCTAAGCTGAATGCCTGAAAAGTTAACCTTGAAACTTTGAACATTTTCTCATAGTAACACAGCTTTTCAGATTAAATATTAAGGATTTGATAAATGTCAAACCTTGAACTGATTAGTAAATCAATTCAATATTTTTTGCCGTAAAAGAAAATTGCATAAAACTCAGAAATTGTCGCAAATATTTTCATTCAACAAGAGACAGAAATAACTTCTGAGGAAAGCCAAAACGTTTAGCTTTATCATTGTAAATTGAGAGAATAATAATTTAATAGCTTTTCTTTTTGAGAAAGTTTGTTGATGTTTTGTTTTGTTTTAAATCCATGGTTGCTTACTATGGACCACAATGCACATTATATGGATGCTTACCACTAGTATTCAAACTTAGTGTAGCTTTCAAACTACACTATTTGAATTCAGTAGTGTCAATACACTACAATCAATACAGAAGAAATAAGCACATTAAGAGCTATTTTTTTGGTGGTGGCTCTTTTGCTGTTTTTCTATTAGTTATTTGAAACTACTGTACAATAGAATAGCAGAAGAATTGAACGCAAAGGTTTCCTAGAGGGCTTAGGCACTTCCAGTAGGACTAAGTGCAGCTGTGAATACAGAGCCTTTCTTTGTGAAAGTGTGGCTGTACAGCTCTGACATTTGCCTGACCACACATATCACCATTGTATCTATCCTACACTCCAAAAAGCTAAGGTCATATATTACAAAATCATTACTAAATAATATTTTGGAGATTTGACATTTTTAGAAATTTAATTATTCTCAGGTTCCTTGTAAAAAAAACTCTATAAATGTCAATTAAAAAAAAAAAAAGTCTCATGTCTTCTCTCTACTAAACCAGGAAACCAGGTGTGTGTATGTAGCTGAATTTCTAGATATTCAAATTATACAAAATCTAACAAACATATCTGAGTTTGGATTGCTGGACCAAAGCTGCAGGAGACTGTCAAATTTGTATCTATAGGCTGCTGTGATGAATAGGTATAACTGATTCTGGCTTTCGGTAAGGGAATGCAGTTGATTGCCTTCTAGTGTTTGCTCCAGACCTATTTTATATAGCACTGCTTGTATTTAAATCATATGTTAGCAATCCATCTCACCCTACCTGTGAGAAGAAATGGACAGAAGTTAATGAGGGGAAAATACGACTTGATTAGTCTCAGACTAAACCTTTGTTTCATAGTATACCAGAGGGGGTTTGGCTAAATGCAGATATATCTTGGTTTATTGTTTCCCTCTGGAAAGGGAAGCCTGATATTTGCCCAACAGTTTGATAATCTTTGATTATTGAGAAGATAATCCCATTAGGGACCTCCTAAAGGCCTCATACTGGAAATCCTGTTTTATCATCTTTTGTTCACTGAGAATTTCAGAAGGATTTTCAGAGAGCAAGCTGCATAGTCCAATAAAGTGAACTATGACTGCTGAGGTGATACATACCAGTACCAGAATAATGGGATATTATTCAATAATTATATGAACCTATTGGTAAAGATGGTAAAACTACATGGCCTGATTTTCTAGCAAGTCTCAAAATCTTTTTCTACCAGTCTCTTTCTACAGCTTCATCTCCCAGTGTTCTCAAAGTCAAGATCGACATCTAGATGATCAACAAAACTAGTCTTTGATATTTGCCAGGAGTGGGACAAGCAATACTTTTCTTTGTAATATTCCCCTAGCTACTGCAAGCATAAACCTTCAGGCTGCTACTATAGTTTTACAGCCTGAACTTCCTGCCTCAGATAAAAGGTTTTCCTTCCTGGAAAACACAGTATGAAAACCAGCCATTTTTCATCTCAACCTGTATTAAACTGCCCTTTCTCACTTCTCACTCAAAAATCAGTGTACTCTGTCCAAATGTTCAAAATGTTCATAATCTCCAAGCTCAGATACTGCAATTTTTTGTTCATTAGAGAGAGAGAGAATAAAAATGTTGTGCTTCCTAGGAAAAATCCAAATGGTATAAAATGAGTCATATCAATTACTAAGCGATACAATCACTGCGAACATGTCTCACTTCTCTCTCCCTTCTATTCCCCACAGCCTATTTTTTTTTTTTTTTATATTGGTTCTTTATTTAGTAGAGAAAGAGCATATCATACCTTCAGATATTCAAAATTCCTATGGCAATCTGCCTGGGTATGTAAAATACCTCTGAGTAAGTTCACGACCCATAGGAGACACAGACAACAAAACCACATGCCCTGTACCAACAGGCTCACATGTCTGTGTACAGAAGACAGAACCACCACAGAGTAATGAACCTGAAAGTCTGCAATACAAAGAAACCACTCTTAATAATGTTTTGGTCGCAGTCCTCATTGATAAACACACTACAAATTTAAGGCATAATAACATGACATTTAGGTTAAAAAACATAACTAAGACTAAAACCTAGCTTTAAGGCATCACAAAAAGATATTCTGTAAATTCAGTAGCCCCCTGTGACTTCAATAAGCTCAGCAGTCTCTTTTTTAAATGCCTTGAAGGATGGGATTGATTTCATATTTTACTCTTGGCAAACCCAGATCTTTCATATTCAGTGAAAAATGCATGCATTTTAGTCATGCACTGTTTTCTGGAACATTTTCCTTTCTACTACTGTGATGACTTATTTCTGTTTGTTTTAAGGCAAAAACGATGCTGATAAGATGGTTTCATATGTAATCATATAACAAGTGCTTTGCCTTTGTTTGATTTTTTGAAGTACTAATTCCCAAACACTGTTGAGGACGTTGAGTTTGAGCTTCTAGATCTTTGTGCATACAGAGATTATGCTTAGCACAATGCTGTTGGCAGTGGGGATGTTATTGTTTATTGACAGTAGGTTATTCATTACCAAACGCATTATTTCTTTGAACACAATTGAAAACAGTACACAAGCCACTCAAATAGTTTGTCCTCTCCCAGGCAAACTGCAACCAAGTGTGGCTTGAACAGAGCACAATATTCTGATTAGTTTTACCACTACTAACAGATAAATTGTTTATACATGCACAGACACGTTTCTCAAAAGTAGTAGTGTTCTTCAGTGCTCACATATGCATTACAGTATGGAATATATACATATATATTTATTTATATATTTATATAAATATATATATATTTAATATTTTATATAGGAAAATATCCTGTATGTATAATGTCCACTTTCCTTAGCTTGTTAGTCTGTATAACATACATATGACTTCATCTAAAAGGAACCTTAACAGATGCATTCAAGCTTGAGGTTTGGTTTGGTTTTTTTTCCTTTTTTTTTTTTTTTTCCTGAAGAATCACTTTCAAGGTTTGTGCCCTTACAGTAGAACAGATGAAAACATGATTGCATTTCCCAACTCCTCCTTTGCTGCACAGTAGGCACATTAAAAAGACATAGCTGTCTATCTCAATGTACAAGTGCCATAGTAAAATGTGTGTTATTTACTGATAAAAACCACATGACAGCAATTTAAAAACAGGATTTATTCTGTCAGTCAAATTAGAGAGGCAGAATATCCTCTATGCCAAGTGATTACTGTCTGGGTCTAAGTGTGGAGAACTGCCAGATCAATTATAATGGTACAGAAGAGGAAATATGAAGACAGATTGGCTCAATTCTAAACAGAAGCATCAGTAAAATAGAAACCCAGGGACATTTTAATGCAACATCCAATTACTTAAAAGTGTATCTTTGGCCTACACTGCAGTTTTTATTTATATTGTTTCTTCCTACATAGAGCATAAAAAAGGAAATCAACATACAGTTGTACAAATCAGATGCAAATAA
The DNA here is from genome assembly GCF_963932015.1 of Anas acuta. Taxonomy (NCBI): domain Eukaryota; kingdom Metazoa; phylum Chordata; class Aves; order Anseriformes; family Anatidae; genus Anas; species Anas acuta. The sequence goes on along the minus strand of NC_088981.1, from coordinate 47,254,278 downwards.
AAAACACAGCAGTTCCACTGATATAACCTGTATGTTGATGCCTTTGAAATGTACATTTCCAAATGTCTGGTTTTACAACAAAGGCCTAGGAATATCACAGGACAATATACTAAGAAGACATCCAATAAAATTTCAGATACAATCACATTAATGTACTACATTTTTCCCCCTTGACCTTCAATTGATTTAAAAAATAAATAAATTAAAAATTCATTGTTTTATGGATAATTTACCTTCCCCAATCCAGGAGTAAAATGGATAGCACTGGGTTTGGTAGATGAAAGCCACTTAAAACTGGTTTATGGTTTTAATTCTCTTACTATAACAGCCAATGAAAAAGAAAAAAAAAGAAAGATAAATGTCTTATGTAAGTCTTTTCATACTAGTAGTTTTATTAGTAATGGGATACATCCTCTGAATTGCAGGATCTATTACAGGTGTCTAGAACCACTGTGGGAAACATGAGTTTTGATGAAGGAGACCAAGAGCTTAGTACTCTGCAAGATAAATTCAACAACTGTGTACGGTGTGGTCTGATCTGTGATCAGAGGAAGTCTAAAAGCAATTGATCCAATTCTGACAATAGTAATTAAGGCTGATGCTCCAGAATTGGTGCAAAAGTAGTGTTTAATCATTTCATAGTGCAAAATGGCGTTGTATTGAATGGGACATATACCTAGGATCCTTCAGCCCTCACCACCATACTTAGTGTCTGTCAAATTACAACCGAGCACCTAGAAACTGATACAATTCAGTAATGTTAAACATAGAACAAACTTTTCAGGTTCTAATCCTGGAATTATTGCATAATGTTGGTTGTATATGACACTGTTTTATATTTCTGTTTTACAGAATTTTGCAATTAATTAAAATTTGGACAGTTACAGAAATGGGAAACTAAACAGTTCAAGAGATTTTCACTGAAGCAAATGGAAAATTAGACCCATTATTTTGCAGCCTTCTGCATTATGACTATTAAGAAGATGCACAATAAATCAGCTCTTAAATATACCCTTTGCTAGACTCTGAAGTAGATTCATGACAAAAAAAAAAAAAAAAAAAAAAGAAATGAAACAAATTTTCTGTTGAGACTCAGAAATGGTAAAAAGGCAAAAAAGATAATACTATGAGAGCTTTAACATCTTTGATTCATTAGGGAGAATGGTTCATCTTTAACAGAACAGAGATTTAAAATGAATAATATTGCTATAAAAATCTGAAAATAAGCACAGGAGAATCTAATGCTAAGCACTGTCAGTTGGTACTCAATTTTCCATTTTTTAACACACCATTATGAAAATGTATTTATCTGGCATAAATCTATCTTAACAATACAGAGTATTCAAAAGAAAATTATGATTTTATACAATATATATAAAACTGGTTAACCGATGGCTTAGAATCAGGAATCATCATACCCTGGAGTATTCTTTGTTACAGGGCCATTTAGTATTACATAAGAAACTGGAGGCAAAATACCATTCAGCCAACTCTAGTTCCAAGTAATTGTTCAGTTTCAAGCCAGCCTGTCACTGTGTGGAATTAATATTTCTATCTTGAACGTATAAGCAGGGGAATATAACTCCCTCTATTTCCACTTTATAACTGCAGTATATAAAATAAGAAAGATCAATGCTGGGATGCTGTAATCATTTCTACTGTCATTGCTTTAGAAAGGATACTGAGAAAAGATGGAGAAAATGAACTATGTGAATGATTAAAAATTAGTAATAACCTACATTATAATTAGACAACAAAACTACAATCTATGTTTTAAATCCATTAAGAGGTTACATTTAACTTAACTGCCGATAAATGGTGACTAGAATTAAAGTATATATACATATTTGTTTGTTTGTTTTGTTTTTTTTCCTGCTAAGGACAATAAACCACCGAAGTGATTTACCCATATACAGAAGGGATACTCTATTATTTGTAACCCTTAAATTATGACTAGACAACTTTCTGAAAAATATCCTATAGCCCAGACAGAAGCTTTGGGCATAAACTAGAAACTAGTAAACAGCTTTCTGTGACCTCTGCTCAATAGGACAAACCTGATGACTGTTAATGGTCCTATGCTGCTATTAAAATCCATGCATTTTTAAATGGTTCTCCACATTACCACTTTTTCTAATGTATCTCAAGTTTCAGAGTGATGACTCTTCTCTTAAGACTGCCCTATAGCTCTCACTTATTACAAAGTCCATTTTCTTTAAAGGAATTCCATTTTCTTTTGTCAAGGAAAACTCAAGATACATTTTTCACAGTATGCAGCTTATGCTAATCCAGTAATTAAGTCACCAGGGCAACTTTTAAAACCACTTAAGCTTAAAAAAACGTTTCACACATTGTGCCAACAGCAGAACATACATGTGCACACATTGAGGACTGCTTTCTGCTTTCTAAGCTATATAGGAGCTCTGAGAGCATCCATCTGAAGTACCTGGTGAGGTCCATAGCTCCTGCCCGTTTAGGACAGGAGCGCTCTCCCACAGATGGTTTTTGATCTCAGTGCAGGGCGGATTCTAGTGGGCTCTAAACACAGTCACAAAATCTGTCTGCTGTTTGTTCATGGACTAAAAAACATTCATGGACTAAAAAATCTGGATAGTGAAGTTACTTTTTTCTTAATTTATTTTTAAAGGAAGATTTTGATTTTAAAGAGAGAGAGAAAAGAGAAGCAGATTCCTAAGCAAAACCAAGGGAGCTGCCTGCAGTTTCCTGTATTGCTGGTCTGCCTTCCCTGGTCCTGCCTCCAGCTAAGCCACCCCAGTGTGTGCTCAGGCACAGGGCCAGCACATACATCCCAGTGGATGAGAGCAGCAGTATACAGCATGTACACAGCAGGCGTCCCCTGTAACATTAAGGACACATCATTAAACATTCCAATGGGAAATGCTGTAATTGAGTCTTACATACATGTTTTCAGCTGTATCTACTTACATATTTTATTTACAGGCTAGATAAGCTCTTTATTTACAGAATCACACTATAGGTCATATATCAGTTGAATAACGATGACTCTAATATTGCATCCCTAAATTCCAGAAATTTAGTTTATGTGGAACTATCATTAAATTTTATTGGATCTCTCATAAACTATGGTGAACAGTTCCATCTTCAGAATGACTCCATGGGACCAAATGCATCAAAATAAATTATTTGAGAAATAGCATGTTTTTTAATGCAGGAACAAAATTTGTGCTTAATATGGCAATTCAAATATCTAGACACCTGCTAAAATACTACCTCAGGTTTCTTTTACACTGTAATCAGTAAGCATTAAGTTGCTTACTGACTCACTGCAGTCAGTCAGTTAGCCTTTAAGTGTTGTAATGCGACACCATATCAATATCTGAAATGAAATATATTGCTGTGAACACTAGCACAATTTCTGTCTAACTGAAACAGAGATAATGTAATTGTCAAATACTAATAACTACTAAGGCACTGATTTGCTAGGATCTTTTCTCCCTTCCTGGAAACTGCACTTTTATCCATTGCATTTGTGTGATGCTCACAAGTTCCAATCCTAACAGTTGTTCTTGGCTAGAACTAAGACATTTTTTCAATGTCAGAAAAAAAAAAAAAAAAAATTAAGGGAAAAAAGAAAACAAACAAACAAAAAAGTATATACTGACCAAACAGAAATCCTTACTTAAAGTAAAAAAATGCATACTTCTGCTAATGACTTTTCACAGTTGGTTTGTGTTGGAACAAGGGACAAAGTGGCATATTCTTACCTACATACACGTTTTTTTTCCCATGTATAGTTTCCCTAGTGAAAAGATAAATACTTTCCTCATTAAAGTCTCACCTTCAGTACTACTATTATAAAAATCTTAGATTAAAAGACCACAAGGTGTAACCACAACTCACAATGGGTGGTAGGGGAAGTCAGTAGCTCTGCAAGGAAGCTTCCTTTAAATGGCACACATACAGAAAAGTTAATTGGTTTAGTATCATAATATAGTCCCATGAATTATACAACACAAAACAATTACTGACTTCTACTCATTTATATGGAACTGTTTAATTTACTGCAGGAAGTGAGAGATAAATTTTTGTCCCTGAAACTAAGGACAGCAGAATGTATCATGAACAGGTTTCCTCTTCAGTAGTGGTATTCCACTTGCTCACCGCTAACCTGTCTATGAGCAGGAATCCAATTTCCCCAGCCCTGGTCACTCAGTCTTTTTATTGCTCCCATTTGCCTTCCAATCAGTTCTATGAGGGAAATTCTGCCTCTCAGAAACTGACCCTGGCAATACAGAGTCATTGACCCACCAAATAACTTATTTTGGGAGTGACCTCAGGAGGTCACATAGCAAAACCCCCACCAGAAAGCAGAGCTAACTTCAAAGTCAGAGCAGGTTGCTCAGGGCTTTGTCCAGCTAGGTTCTGGAAATCTCCAAAGATGCAGATTGCACTGCCTCTCTGAGAAACTCATTCCAGTGCCTTACAACCCCCACTGCAATTTCTTTTCCCTCTGTAGCTAACATAATTAGTTTCTGTGCTGTCATGCAGCATAGGGTGACTCAGAAAGGGAGATTATTCCTTTTCCTGAGTGTACTGAAGTAATTTTTTTTTCTCAGTCCACCCCAGGGGTTTCATGGTTGCATCTGTCAGAGGGGACATCCCAGCAGTCCCCTCTGACCTCCCATCCAACAGCTGACTGGGTGTTTCATTGACCATTTCAGTCAAAAATAAATGGTTTGGGGAGGGCAGGGGGGAGAAGCTATTAAAACTGCTTATGCAAATCCATACTATTGACTCTTCCATTATTTTCATTTTTGTAGCTCTTTTAGCATAATAATATGAATGCAGTTTTCCTCCATTGTGGTTTCACCTTGACTCTTTGAATAAATGTTTTGTGTATAATTTGAAAAGTTTGAGTAGTTTCATAAGTTACATATTGCTTGGCCACACAAACAATCCACTCAGCTTGATCTCCAAAGAGAGTGTACTTGGGCAAAATATTTTTTTACCAGTGCTCTGGATGTTTAACTGTGTTGCCTGGAAGATCTACTGGAAAATATCACCAGGCTAATCTCCTAGCAGTCAGACAAATAAATCAGCATTCTTTGTAATTATATTCCTTCACTTTGATTTAAGATTTATTCCAGTTCTAGGACCCACTGCTCTTCCCTGGGTACTAGCTTCTATTCTGGGTGTTCACATTCTAGTGATTCTTCTTGAGGCAAAAAATGTACCTCCTATTTTACCAGCTGTTCTCCAAAATGACAATCCAGTTCTCAAGCTGTGCAGAGATCCAAAAAGGATTTCACCGAAGCTCCAGTTGTTATAAGAGGAACATGAATTTACTAGTACTGAAAAATTCATGCTTGCATGAATGCCAGTATTTGACTGAAGTAACATCTGGTCAAGCTGTCCCCAGTACACATAGACACACTGACATCCCTGTCATGGTGCAAAGCAAGATTTGTGGGAGTCTGCCAGCAAACTGTAAGGACAAATACTCATGGTAGGAGGCATGCTATTCCAAAGATTACTTGCTAGGGCACAAAATAACTCACTTTTTAAAAAGATGTGAGTAGTTGCCAGGTAATACAAGTTAAATGCATTAAAGTTTCTCTGAAGTAATATTCCTATACCAACAAGCCCTCAGGGAGTCATTTGGAAAAACTTATTGTAGGTATAATGAGTGCATAGTATGTGCATGATTCCAGCTAATGATACCCAACTCAGTTCTATTAGCACTGACATTAATCTTCTTGCTATCACTCAGAATACAAAATAATACTTACCTCCTTTGAAAAGAATGCTGATTTCCAGGAAACAAAACTACCTTCTCCAACAGACAACTTAAAAGTTAACTACCAGTGGTACTAAGAACTGTATTCTGTCTTGTCCATAAAGCTGTGTTTGGGTACCATCATATAGAGAAACACTGAGGACAGTAAAATACTCCAGAGAATTAAACACAAGCAGTGAAATTCCACTGAAATGAGTGGATTTGCATCACTGTATACCAAATAGCCTCTGAATAACACTAAAAGGAATTTAAAAATAGAAAAAGTATCCTTGTAAATTACTAAAAAAAAAACAAACAAACAAACAAAAAAAAACCTATCTGCTGGGAGCCAAATATTTCTATACATATATGTATAGTTACATATATTACCTGATATTACATGATATAATACATACACTTGTGGCTGATAGCAGAGATAGTTACACAGATGGAATTTTGAAGTAGGAAAAGACCCAAATTAAGTATGCATTTAAGCTGGTATTTATTTTGAATGCATTTGACTTTCACAGGGCTCGGGCCTAGGATGACCTGTTGAGCAATGTTTGCCTGACTCTCTGTTTTTTCTCTTCTGAATTACAGAAGAATAAAAAATAAATAAATAAATTAAAAAAAAAAAATTAACCATCCCGTATATATATTATTTAATCACAGTGGAAAGAAGTACTTTATATGCTCTGATACAGTGCACCTTGGATGACTATTAATTTAATCCAGCATCTGAAGAGATGATGACTGCACTAAGCACTGGATCAGGTCCTGGATCAGCAATATCTGTCACAGACTGTCTTTTCCTGGTTTGTTATTAAATATCTACATTTATATAGTAGAGCCATTCCTCTCAGCAGGCTATTCTACTGCTCAAATATTAAGTGCCTACTTTTAATAACTCACCTAAACTATCATTTCTTAGCTTCAGGCTACTGCTTGACTTTTGAAAATGAATAATTATCTTTTTAGATTTTTATATGCTCTACTCTCTGCTAGACTATTTTAATTTAGCTTTTTTTGGTCCCACATGTGTCTTCTTTGAAAAAGCTTGTATAAATTTTACTTGCTTCCTTGGTGCTTTCTTCAGTTTTCTTTTATCCATTCTTAACTGTGGATACCACAGAATCAATATAATGAAATTAATATGCAGTTTGTTATCTGTTTTATATCTTCCTGTGGCTCCTTGTGTTCTTCGTTGTCTTTTATCACCCATTTTGTAATAATGGAATTTCTTCTGAGTAATAAGAATTGCACCTTGTTAATCAGAATGGAAACCACTCTATTTCATTCTGAAATGTAAGTTTTCTCTTTAAGAAAAAAGACAGCCTTTAAATAGCATGAGGGAACGTTTCCACATAGCATTTCAGGTCAAGCTGACACTATCTTAGCCAACTTCTAGAAAGTTTGCTTAAATTAATTTGCATTGAGGAAGTCCATATGGCAAAACCAATATATTTTAATTGAGATGTCTGTCATTATGATGCAAAGTATCACTTTTTAGGGAACTTATTGTTACCCAAACTCCAAAAGAATATTAAACGGACATAAAATTGAAATACTGGAAACAGCAGCAAGTGCTTTTTCCCTTTGAAAAGGAAAACTTACAAGGCTTTTGATTATCAAAAAAATGGCAAGGAATGCGGTCTTTTATTTCAGACATTAATTTTCTTCAGTTGTTATTTTAAGCCTTCTATAGGGCAATCATTATCAGAAAAAAAAAAAAAAAAAGTTAGTGCCACCTCATGCAAAATGTGCTTTCTTTGTCAGTTCTCTTGCAAGTCCAGTTTACTTATTTTTATGAAATATCCTTAATTCAAAACTTAGATTGGCATCATAAAGAGAAAGAGCAAACAAAAATCAAGTAAAGGTACTTATTTCAAATTTGTTCAATGTCCATATGGCTACCATTTTCCTAATCGTGAAAATATGCTATGGCAACTGAAAGACTTGTGACTAGCAAAAACAATTTTCAAAGCATTTGCTGATCTGGCTGATAGTCTTTCCACTTGTAATTTCTATCTACACTCGGTCCAAATCAAGATTAAAAAAATGAAGTAATCTTTTGCTTTAGGCACTTTAAAAAGAAATCTTTAGAAAATAAGCCATCAGGGCTGAGGCTGATCCTGCAATTGTTCTACCTGCAGAATGAATAGGGACTTTATCAAAAATTGCAGAATTATACAAACTGAAATGGAAACGTAAGGCAATGAGAAACAAGATCTCAGAACAGAGGGGGGAGGGGTAAATAATCTAAAATCTTTCATTTTAATATACTCCACACTAAATTTCCATGTGAAGCAATAGCAGTTTGGCATTTAAATGCTTAAGGCCTTAGAATATATTTTTTTGGTGCTGTGTAAAATTCTATTCGCAAAATAAATTCACATATTCCTCACATCTTCTAAGGAAAAGATTTTACATGAAAGGGCTTCCTAGTATGGGATGAAAGAGACTGGTACACACTCACTAATGAACTGCATGCTTACATGCTGCTTCTCAAATAATGCAGTTATTTTCCTACCATGACTTATTAGTATACCTAGCAACTCATATTACTTCTATATACAACGCACATAGTACATTATCAATTTTAGATCCAATTTATAGAAGCTCTTGGAATTCAAAAATAATGTCTGCTTTTCAAAGAAAGACATCTGCCATTTAGTATGTAATTGAATAGGCCTAGCGTCCAAACATATCAAGTACATCTTCAATGGACAGTTCTGTATTGAGATCACAAATGATGCCAGAAATATTACAAACACTTATCTAGTGTAGGTTTGCCAATTCTACCGATGCAGAAGCACAGAGGAGCTGTGCTACAGGGTAGGTCAACTATACAACAGGATAGGTCAGCATTACAGCCAAGAGGTCACAAAACACCTGCCTCCCAACCATCCAGCAATGTTTTCTTGCACACCATGCTCAAAAACGATGGATGACAGTATGCTATTCAGTGCTGCTTCAAATGTAAACATTTTAAAAATGATTTTGGCTAATACATTCCTGTATTTCCTAACATATAAAAATATTAACATATTTTATGTAACATCTGCAATTTTTCTAGTAAGAAAATACAACACTTCTACTTTGGGATTATTTTAAATATAAACTGTGTTTTTAGCTTTCAGGCTCTAGAAACTGTTGTAAGCATAAATTAAACTTTAATTAAATTAATTTAATAGGAATTTTGAGTGTTCTGCATGCACAGTTTAGAATTGTAACAATTTTATAACAAGAGTGAAGTGATCAAATGGCTTGACTTTAATAGTTGCCATCACATTAAGTAGATTTCTAATTACACTATGGGTTCCAGAGAGAAAACCAAAATTAATGAACATGTGACCCAGAGTCTTTCAAATCTACTGAACTGTGGGATGTTTGATATAACATGCCAAATGCTGGTGCGATGGGGAGAGTGCAGTGGGCAGCAGCCTCCTGCACTCAAACAGAATTTTACTTAAGCTGTTAAATCAGCCCCAGTATGGGTTAAAAGACAGAAAACAAAGTAACTGCACCTGTCCTAGGGGGTGCTCAACACTCTGTTTTTTACTGTCCTGTTTCTCTTCTTTATGCTTTGCTAAACTTTTAAATCCATAGGCTTACATATTCCATATCTGTTATCTCCTTTAACCTGGCTTGTTTTAGAGTTCACTGTGGCAAGCTAAATCACTTCAACAACACTTTACAAAGTAGTTTGCAATTGTGCCTTCCTCATTTTTTTAGTGCTTGATTTAGATCCCAGAATCTGATTTAAGAAAAGAAAATGTAGGAACAATCACAGCTGCAACTGAATTCAATAGAAGCTGTGCTTTAAATGCATATGGCACTATATGTAACGCTAAGCATTTGTAAAAACATCACCTCAAAATTTAACCAGGCTAGTTTCACAAGGGTTTGTTTTTCACAGACCACTTTAATATATCACCTAATTATCTCTATCCAGAGGATGCTGAAGTATGTTTAAAAAAAAATCAAGACAAAATGACATGCCCAAAGGACAGAGAAACACAGTATAACACGGGATCATCTCTAATTGCTCTCTGAAAGTATTACTCTTGGAGAAGAATCCTGACCCATGAGAAGATGACTCACAGTGCACTCAAAGCTCAAAAGCATTCCCATAAGGAAATCTGATGTAGGCAGCTTAATGATTCAGTATGGAAGTCCTGCATTTAGCAGTTTTATTTTTCAATCTCACTGTTTCTAAATGCTTCAAATCATGAAAAATAAAAATGACGCAATTGCCTCAAGTCTGGTAACATGACCTTGAATACTGGGAGAGCAGATGGGTTTCCAAATTTTTCCTCAACTAATGAGTTACTTTCTAGACTTCTTACTAGACTGTAACTTCTTCTTAGACTAGTCTAATGGGAGGTGTCTCTGACCATGCCAGTGCGGGTGGAACTGGATGATCTTTAAGGTCCCTTCCAACCCAAACCTTTCTGTGATTCTATGACACTTTAGAAATTTTTCAAGAAAGAAAATTGTCACAGAATCACAGAGTGGTCTGGGTTGGAAGGGACTTTAAAGATTTCTAATCAACTTTTTCTAATCTCTTTTTTTCATGTTTAGTTATTAATCTTACAAATGCACAAATGCTTTTCTTCATATGAGTACTTTCAGCCAAGTGTGTGTTGTTAGAAAAAAGTTCCTAATTTTTTACAACTCTGTTGTTGTTGTTGCTGCTGCTCCTGCTGCTGCTGCTTTTCATCATGGTTATTTCAGTTTTCAAAGGTTCCTGTGCTGGCTTTCCTAGGTAACTGTTACAAACACCTGTTCACTAGTGTGTGCAGGATTGCATAACATTCCAGAAAAAAACATCATAGAGCAAATGCTGCCTTTTTGTAAAAAGCAAAACAAAACAACTGGTTGCATGACACACATTCAAAACAGAAACTGAATGTAAAAAAGGTAATTAAAGTGGCCATTTTTTTCCATGACAAAAGAGAAAAAAATGAAAAATAAATAAATAAATAAAAGACTAAGATATATATAGGCCTTTATGATTCCAAACCCCAAATACTAGATTTTAGGAAAGGAAAACTGACACCGTTTTTTCTTTTTTAATCTGTAGTTATTTTCCCTTAAGTTAGTATTTTCTGCTTGAGAAGATCCTGGGGCATGATTGATTCCCTCTTGGGGAGAACAGACCTTTTTTATCTTCACTGTCATGACATTACAAAACACATACAATGTCAAAAGAAAAACTTTGTGTCTTTGATCTGGGAATCAGAGTAGACATACTGACTATAATACTAATACATGCTGCTTTTTCATTTTCTTTTATGTTCAGAGTAGACTTGCCTGGTTAATGAAAGGCAGTTACAGTCTTGTGTGCTTACTATTTTGACCGAGAGATCCAATGAAGATAAACATCTTTAAAGGACAGAGCCTAGGGTATATGAGACTGGCACACTATAGAGCTTCCTCAGCTGTACAGTCTTTTTGGAGAAAGGTAGTAATAGATAAGTATTGGATGAAAGGATGAAGCTCACAAAACTCTGCAATGTGATTAATTATTAAGATCTAGTAAGTGGGAAAAGATGGATTTCTCTCATCTTTTGCAAATAAGCATAAAGTTGACCTGACTGAGATAAAGCAAGAGCACTACGCTTCTGCAAACTGATTAAAATTACAGGTATGCAATCAGTAATAAGATGAATTAATATTCTGAAAGTTCACCAAAAAAAAAAAAAAAGGAAAATCAAAACATGAAATCTCAAGACAATGTAAAAGCAATGCCAGCGAAGTCTTGAAATCTGGCATTTCTATTTTAAGAACTGGTGTTGCAGCACAGCTGTAGCATGAAATATTCTGGTCACTATGGATGTGTTAGAAGACAGTCTGTCACAAACCTTTCAGCTTTTTAAGCAGTAATACATATCCATATGCTAGTCAAAGAATTAACATAATTCATGTTCCTAAATAATTGTCAGAATTTGTTGTTAGTGATAAATACTTTGTAAGAGCTATTCACCCAATGTTCTCTGTTCTGCTGCACCTCCAGCCTTTCAGAGACTCAGATAGGCAGAAAATAAACCTGAATCAAAGTTTACATTCTATGATTAATTTTTAGGGAAGCCACCTACTATGGCATGAATGTTGAAAATACTAAGGTGCTGTGATGAGAAAAGAGTACTTTAAAAATGAATATGACATTCTTTGCTACTATTTATAGTCAGGAAAATTAAAGATGTCAGTTTGAGGAAACACGCTATCTTCCTCCTTTGCATTTAATGCAATTGCAGAAATGAATTAGCTTGGGTTCATTCATCAAGACTGACAAAAGGGAACCAATGTCTTATTGAACATATCTAGTAGGTGTTTTATACCATATTTCTGACAAATGTCTTTGTAAATGAAGAAAGGCTTTGACATTCTGACCATAACTAAAATTGCGCTGGTAAAGGGAAATATACTTGGCAATCCAGCTAACTGTTTCTTACTGTCAGTTTTTGCTTTTTGTGTTCAACTCTTGCAAATAGTAACTGCATGAGATACCTACAGTGTAAATAGTAACTGGATTCTACAATTGCCGTGGACAAACCCTAGAAACACCCGAGCTTGAATGAAGGTAGAATTTTCCCTATCAGGACTCTTCCATAAGCTTTCAGACCTCTAAGGTCAGATCCAAGTCTGACCTGTAAATCAGACCAGGTGGTGGATAAGACCTTATTATTGGTGAAGCCATGGAAACAAGGAGAATCTATTACAAGTGAGAGAGGAAAAGATGATAAAAGGATTTACTTCATCCCAGGCCTCATTCTGTTTTGTCCTTTCATGATGCATTTCTGTTGTCAATGGCCACTTCCACCTCTGTCAGCAAGCAAAACAAACACCATATTTCTGGTTTCGGGTAAGAAATGCACCATTTAGAAGCAGGTGAAGAACAATCAGCTTTTCACAAATGCTTCTTAGTGACTGCAATGTAAGTAATACTCCTTGCTGTTATTAGCAGAACAATAGTTAGTAACGATCGTGCCTTAGACTTCCTTAGTGGTCCCAGCCCTCCTGTATTAGGTGCTGTACAAGTGAATAACTAACACACAAAATTCTTGCCCCAAACAGCATATAACTGCATCAACAAAATAATAAAATAGATTCATATGAAAAACAGTCAGACAAGTTTTCAAATACGATAATGAGGCAGACATATCCCATGGTTCATTTAGTAACAGTATTGATTGGTTGAAACCAACAGCAGAGAAACTAAAAGCAGAATATTTAAGCCAGCCCCATGTGTGAGGAAAAAATTAAAAAAAAATAAATAAATAAAAATAAAAAAAGGACTATGGAAGAGAGAGCACACCTCCCTTCGGTCTGACTTAAAGACAACACAGTAGTATGAGTCTGGGATTGCCAGACTCCACCTAGGAATGAATGGAGCTCTCAGGAGGCCTGCATGCCCATGAGGAGGGTGTTCTGGCCCTGCTGGGCCCCAAACTTTCCTGCTGTGAGTTTGACTGCCCTGGACTACAGCCGTAGCACAGGAGCAGCTTCTTGAAAGAGAAGGGATTGGAAAAGGCAGGCATCTCCATTCCTTGCAAATCTTGAAGCCTTTAGTTGCTCAAGACTGCCTTGACATCCCTTGAGACAGTGGATGGCCCGTCCCTTCAGGACACCTTTGCAGTGGCTTTCAGCCACCCTGCCTCTGGAACAGCACAAGGCAGCTCAAAAGTGTGTTTACTCAGAAAGCTATAGCAGTGGCCAGGGGTGGGGACAGAGCACGTTGTGCTATCTATAGGGCTTGGTGAACAACCTGCCACATGCCTGCAGCCTCTGGTACAGGAGGTGCAAGAGGCTATGGCATGTCTACATCCCACTGAACCCTCTGCACCACATGGGGCATGGAGGGGCAGGCTGCCTACACTTCAAAGAACGCCAAAGAGATTTCGATGTTGCAGACACAAACTTGCTTGCTGTAAGTAACAAAGAGATTACAAAACTGCTAGTATTGTTAGTTCTAACAGAAACCATCACTGAAAGGCTGTATTAAGTTTTGTGGGATAAAATGTTTAAGCTAATCCTTCTGTTTTGGTGGGATTTTTAACTCAGAGTCTAGTTAACTATTTTCTGCACTGCAACACTGCCCACTGTTTTCTTTTTCCACAATATAAAAGGATATTTTTCAGTTCTTGTGCAATTCACAATGATACCACAATGACAAAACTATTAAACAAAAAGAGAAATAAAATGTTGTTGTCCTTCATCTAGAATTCAAATCGGGCATAGATTTTATTTTCAATGCATTTCCAAATCACAGGCTGCAGTGGTAGCAAGCTCACATATTTTTAACAGGAATGCTATGTTATATTTTTTCTTTCCTTAAATTTTTGTACACCAGGTAAGTGTGTTAGGTACAGCTTTCATCTCAGCAGTATTCCATCTACTTCAGAGTAAGATGCTCTTACCATAAGAGGAAGCAACTCATGAATATAAAGTGAATACACAAGCTCTCTGAAGTGCATCTGGACTCAAAAAAAAAAAAAGAGATATAACACCACAGAACTACAAGCTGTCCTGCATCATTCTCTATTTTCTAAATACAAGGATGAAATAAAATATATTTGTATTTCAGATCACTTAATTTATATGACGGTGTCACAAATTTCTATGGTTAATTAATACTATCAAGCTAATTGGTAGAACTGTTTGCCTACTCTACATTGTCAACATTATCAAGCTGTGGAAGGAGGATAGGAAAATTGCAAAGTTAACTTCTTTAAATAAATATAAAGAATGACCAAAATACTCAGACGCTTAAAAGAGTTTGTTGTGAGTTTATCAACCAAACAGGATTTTACAGACCCTGGATAGATATAAATCTATCCCAGCCCTACTGAGGGTGCCATGCATACCCCAGCACAAAGAGGGGCAGAACTAGCTGGGAACATTAAGTCCTATTTGTTTGAAAGTGTAAGCATCTTACCACAAGGTAAGGTTTGATGGGAGAATATGTTTTTTCTATTGGAAACATCAAAATGAAATCTTTGGGACTTGGGCAGCTCCTTCCAAACCAAGGATTTTGTTTCAGTTGACTCAGTTGTAACATTTTGCAAGGGAATGTAGTTTATTCCCTTACCCACAAGCACACATGTTAAGCTTGCTGAAAGAACAAGTCTTACATGATGCATGATCTTAGATGATTATTTCTTTTTCTGTTTGATGATCCATGGAGTCACATAATTCTGAGTAGCTAAGAGGAAATACACTGCAGACTGGGAGACCCAAGCTGAAGAGGAGACTGGGGGCAATGGGATCTCAAACAAGAATTCCCAGGAGGTAAAGTACAACTGTGGAAACAAAGAATTCTCCAAACTAACTTGAAGCACATGTATGGTGTTAATTCTACAAGCTAAAATAGAATTCTTCTACGAGCTAAAATAGAATTTTTTCAATATTCTGTGATAGCTACACAGAACAATCCTAGGTTGTTTTAGAACATTAATAGTATTGCTGTTAAAGATGCATTAAATTATAAAAAAAAAATCATATACCTATATATAAGATGACCATTATTGTTTCCACCTACTGTGCCCTATTTTATATAAACTGCTCCTTTAAGAAATTGTTTTCAGTTGAAAAGAAAGTTGAAAAAATAATGCAACTATTATATGTAACAGCAAGAGTAAGAGCAACGTTAAGGGCAGTTTTTACACTAGATTTGATATTATGGAACAGGAGGAGGAAATACTGTAAGTTGTACAATATGTTGCTGGGTCTTACAAAAATGTGTTCAAGTGTATTAGGTCTAAATGAAAACCCACTTGGCACCTGTTGATAGCTGAACAGTTTTATCAGTTATACGGAACATTTCATTTTTGCACAGAAATATCCAAGGTTATTTGCTCTGTTGTAATAAAATAGTAAGCCATATGAAGTGTGAAATCAATCTTGGCATATTCATAAGCTGTGAATCCTATCCAGGACGCCAGCTGCCAATATGGGAAAAGTCAATGATATTTCTGAGTAGCATCAAGTGCGCATTGCTTTTTTGCTCCTCTTCTACTCAACGTATTGCTGTAATATCAAGACCAAAGACAGCTGGGAAGCTGACAGTAATTAAAAACTGTGAAGCCAGAGCTTTCACCTGTAAATCTGAAACAGTCTAGAATCTTATAATTATCTACTCAATATATTGATAGCTTGTTAAAAATCCTCCGTGTTTACCATACTCATTTTTTCTAATATTGCCAAAAGTTATGCTGCCATCATGGTAAACTGCAAATGGGTTTAATCTGACAGTTGCGTGGGCTGGGTCCCAGTGCGTGAACTCTCCAGCAGGTCACCACAGAAGCAGCAGCAGTACTTGGGTGTTATAACACAGCAGCAGCTACAAGCTCTCATCCAGCAATATGCTGAATGAACTGACCAACTATTTTAGGATTTCTCAAGCAATTATTCTGTATCTCCTTCAGACAAAAGGCAGCAGGAGATAGGTAAGTATTCTGTGAACTTATTCCAGCAAGCCCTCATTCCAACTCTGCTGACGTAAGAAACTGAAGTAGCATAGACAATAAAGGAGTTTCTTATGTTTGTTTTTGTTGTTGTTGTTTGGTTGTTTGGTTGGTTGTTTTTATTTTGTTTGTTTGTTTTTGCTTGCTTGTTTGTTTTGTTTTTGTTTTTATGGGTTATGCCCCTTGTTTCCTCCTTCCTCTCAATATTTGCTTATTGAGAAATCATCCTTTTAACCAACATGAGTTATCAGTTTAAGAAGGAAGGCTGTGATAACCATAGTTATTACCATACACACAAGATGATACACATCTGCTAAAATTACCATAATGACCTGCCATGACAGCTCAATTAATTTAACCATAGAATAAATGAGAATGGAAGAGGCTCTTGGAAGTCATCCAGTCTGACCTCATGTAAACATATACAGTCTTTTCAGGATACACCTTGGTCTTCCTCTGCCACTTGGGTGGTTTGTTAGGCTAGAGGGAATGCAGCTGCTTTCTCCTAGAAAAGCTATGAAGACCCCTGGGCTGGAAACCACTCTTCAGAGAAAAGCTGACACTACCCTGTCACATGACAGAGAAAAGGTTGTAAGGGCATTATTGCCTTGTGTACACCAAGTCACAATTTATTCTTGAAGAGATGTTCACTAACAGATACAAATCGAATTTGATATCTCGGAGTTAAAAACCCTCATTTGAAAAAAGTGATGGGTTCTTTAATGGCTAACGCTGGTTGCTGTTTTGTATTTTGCTTCTCTTCTTTAGGACAATTCTGCCAAACACTGAATTTTGTACTAGCATGGTATCAAAGGAGTGATTTAACAGTTGACTCTGAAAAAAAAAATAAAAAAATTAGCTGACCAGATTAGCTTCTTAGTTTATATTTACATTTTTACAAAATAAGTCTCCACTCAGGATCAGAGTCATGTAACTCAGGCTGTTGTACAATACAGTTCTGCCCAAGACTCATGACAAAATAACTAATAAAGAAAGAATGAGAGTCATGGACTGATTCTCTTATAAGCATTCAGTAGTGCCTCAGAAGGAGCTCTCTTAGAAATACTCAGTTCAAGGACTAAAGAGGAAGAACCCTTATCATTTTAATGACTCCAAAATTTTTTCTATTACAAATCACTTTTATAATAGTATACCTGTGCAGCAGAAAATACACTGTTCAATTTTATTTATGTTGCTATTATTCCTATTATCTTACAGATAAAATGAGTTGTGTGCAAGCACTGTACAGAGCATGTGAATGCTAGCCTCCAATATGCTTTATTAAAGCCTTGTGGCAAAGAGGAGGGAGTCCTGGAGAGTCTGCTCATGCTCCTCTTGAACAGTTACCAAACACAATGAACAAACTTGTGAATAATGGAGGAATGTGTTGCACCCTTTTTACTGCAAGCTATCATTTGTGAAGCCTTCCAGAGGCACCGTGAATCAGAGGCACAAAGGAGTTCAGGAATTTTTATTTAGGTGAGCAACTTTTCAGAACTCATCGTAAATTGCTCTACCTTAAAACGCTATTTCTAGTGTAATTTTATTATGCTTGTATTAAACATTCATGTCTAAATTTGATTTTCATTTCACCTCCATAGCTCACAGTCCCGCACTGATACCTATATCAAGCAACTGGCAAAGATCCAGAAGAATCAACAATGCAACATGAGTATCCATGAAAATATATTAACATGCATTTTTCATTGAACTTCCAGGTTAAGGACCTTGCAAGGCACTTATTAATAATAACAGTAATAATAATAATAATAATAATCACTTCAATTGGTCTTGTTATTCTTATTTCCTCACTTATGTTTTCATTCCTCCATACCTCTTTTTTTTTTTTTTTTTAACTCTTCAAAATATTATTAAAATGCAAATAAAAATCTAATTACATGACCCCTCACCCCCCAAAAAAAAAAAATTAGATTTTCTTGTCTGAAATAGTAGCCTGAGAGTATTACATTCAGGAATTATTCCCTTCACAGAAGGAAGTTGTTGAATAATGAAATAATTTCCTTTACAGAAGCAAAGCAAAGTTTCTAAAAATCTGAAGAAGTACAACTCATTTCCTCTAAATAAACCCTGAAGTTCAATTGCTAGCATAAGGCCTACCAGAACCGATATTCATGATCTGAAGAACTATTATAATTTGTATTGATTCAGCCAATAAAAAACATTAATGGAATCAAGGGTTCACATGACTAATAAAATCAATAAAACCAGCGATATTAATTCAGACTTGCATCAGTACCTAAAAGCCAATATCATCATCCAAGCCTAGACAAAAGTTGAGTAGCTAATAAAATGTTTTTTTTTTGTTGTTTTGTTTTTGCCAGCACTACTCCTAGATGATTTGAACTACAATTACGTTTGCTTTCCTTTTGTGTGTTTTTTCACTATTATAGTCAAGGGAACTGGAAATCAAATGCACAATAGCTTCCAATCAATTAATATTTGTAACAATAAAATTGTTTTCAATATAATTCACCCCGAAAGTAACTACTGAAGTGAGATTATTTTATTTACGCCAATGTATATTTTGATTTAGTGATGTTTGCACAGAGGCTTATGTGGGATTAGTAAAATTTGGCATTTATGAACTACTCCACTCATCAACGAAAGTCAGTTCTTTCCAACAGGGATGAAAGTATGAATTAATAAACAGTGCATTTACTTGTATACTCATGGAAAACAACTGCTTGCTTCAGATACCACTATTAAAAAACAGCTTTTATCTGATTTTATATGGAAGGTATATAGATGATGAATATTTCTTGTTTACAGCCAAATTAAATGGGAAAAAAAATAAAATTGTTTGTATTAAGAGCCATAATATTCCAGAAACTTGGGAAACTTTAGATAAGGGAAGTGAAACTTCAATGATGAGTCAGATTTCCCTGAATTCTCAACTCAGCTAATAATTTGTGATGATAAATATACATCCAAACAGGATTTGAAGGCTGCCGTATGGGCACACATTGTACATTTCCTCAGCTTGTTGGAAGCACAATTCATTTGGGTCTCACTCAGAAACCCTCTTGTGTTTTAGTCAAGTATGATGATGTGACAAAGTAATGATGATAGGGCTTTTGACAGAAATGGAGTGCCTTAACTCCAGTTAGCTATGACCTATAGGATAGTGTAAGCCTTCCATCTTCTGTCAGGACAGTAAAATCTTTTTTTTTTTTTTTTTTTTTTTTTCCTTTCCTCTAGCATAATTTAGCAGGAAAGTTAGAACTATTCTTTTTTGATTCACACAAATTCTTTGACACCACTTTAAACACATTCCAATTCCAAACGCTAGCATGTATTCTCTCAGGTACCTCTTGTAATCCTTATTTGTTGCAGAGCATTTATAGAATAAAAGCTTCCCAAGTTGAACAGCTGAGTGTACATCCATAGCTTTTTCTACCCCTCCCAGTGCCCTACATGACCATGCTAGCATGAAGTACAGAATATCGATTAGAAGTATGCTATGGATTCCTTGCACTGCAAGTTAAATTACTGTATACTGTACATTTTTAATTTCCCACAAATAACAATAAACATGATTGATTCTTCAATTTCAGAGCATCGTTTTGGCAATTAAGAAAATAAATACTCTTTCCGCACACAGCTCGCTTCTTTCTAGGTAAATGTCCGCAGTGTATTATCTCATGTGTGACAGACAAATAACTACCCCTCTCCCTGTAGGCCTCACACTGTTTTGTGTTTCTTTCTTTTTTATTTATTTAGAACCTGCCATTCATTTTCACACCTGACAGTAAAAACCCCAGGACGTGGTTGTTGTGAAGAGGATTATCTTTCAGATCAATGCTGAAATTGATTCCAAACCACACTATTTATCAGCCTGCAGCTAAAGTACTAGGAGTCAGGAAATATTTCTTCTCCTCCCAAATCCATTCTTATTCTGCTGCTGGAAATCACAATACTGTGGTCTCCCTTAATACACAGCTTTTCTGTTCCTTGTGTATGTGGAATATCAATATCAGATAAACAATGCAATTAGTTCCATTATCAAGTTCTCTTGAAAAACAACTAGAGTGAGAACACAACAGTGTAATTAGTTTTTGCACTACTGCTGAATGGTTGCTGGTGCTAAGACTTATGATGACTTACGATGGTTTTAAGACTTAAGATGTCTTACGATGACATTTGACATTTCTGAATCTCATCTGTATTTTAAAATATATTTTATATTTCTATTAGTATGGTATAATGCACATTAAATATCTCTTTTAAAAGCCAAAATTAAGGGTGGTTTTCGTTGCATGCTTTTATCTATTTGAGACCAGCTAACACTGTTAGCTTGTTATGACATGACTAAACTTGTATTTTAACGTAGGCCTGAAAGCACAGGACCAAGTTTGTGGTAAAGCTTAATCTAACGTACTGCATAAGCTCCAAATAAATAAAAATTACGGTTTAATTTACAATACATAAACACACACAAGGAGTAAGGAAATTTAAAGTAATGTCTAATAACATTAATGTATGGTTAATATAAAGATGATAATGAGTAGTTAAATTAAGCAACACTGACTTTTTTCCTCACTTCTTTTATCATAGAAAAAACAGCTGTTTGTGACTAAGATTTTTTAAGTTTTATCAGGGAAGTGGTGGAGTCACCATCCCTGGAGGACTTTAAAAGACGTTTAGATGTAGAGCTTAGGGATATGGTTTAGTCGAGGCCTGGTTAGTGTTAGGTCAGAGGTTGGACTAGGTGATCTTGGAGGTCTCTTCCAACCTAGATGATTCTGTGATTCTGTGATTATTATTATTATTATTATTATTATTTAAATTACTCCTATCTCCCAAACAAAATATGAATAAAATTAAATTTGGCAAAACATTAACAACCCTTTTAGCTCTGGGCTTTCCACCTTCCATTTTAGTTTTGCATATGCACTACTAATCTCAAAACAGAAGCAAAAAGGAAGCCATACTGTTTACATAATTCTATTCTACCAGAAGCATGCGCAGCATGTGTGGCCTAGAGCACTTAGTCATATTTAGAACAGCAAAGCACTCAGCAAGACAGAAGATCACAATTTTTTATGATCTGTGTTGAATGCACAAGCACTTACGTCAAGCATGATCAATAGAAATCAAAATTCCTAATAACCCTTTGTGTTACTCATGAATTATTGTGACTTTTCATAGAGAATTTGTGACTTTTCATGGAGAAATTAAAAAAAATGTTTTCAGAGTTCATGGAAATTCATTTATATCAATGAAAACAAAATCATATTTAAAAGGGTTTTCTTTCTAGTAGTGAAAAATTATACATCAGATCTATAACTAATACAAAATAAAGTCATACATTTATGCAAAATGATTGGAAATTCATATTAAACATTGTAGCATCTCATTTTTGAGGTATACTCAAGAAAACATGTTATAACACTTCATCAAACTATTAAAAATGCATTTATTTCTGTTAAAAATAAAATATGAGTATTTTGTAAAGCTGGTTTTGCTTTGGATAGTGCATTTTAACTGTCTTACTCTGTCTTGTGTGTATCAGCAAAGAGCTATTGCCAAAATGCCCTGATTATTGGGAAAGCGTTGGATAAAAATAGCATTGTTATTATATAGTAGATTCTTAGTAACAAAACCTTTAAGGAAACAATTCCACTGGTTTACACAATTATGACTAGTGTGCTAGCCTTTTACTTAGGGCATAATAGGCTACTGTTGGTTACTTTTTATCACATTAGGCAATTATTTCCTACTATAATTCTTGACTCATTAGTCTGTCTACTTATTTGTAATAGAGATATAGAGAAACACCACACAGATAAATGTGATCTTACAGCTACATATCAAATTTTAATAAATCCCATTAGCCAAGGAAAATGCATCAGTTAAGAAACTATCAGAGACCCACAATGCCCCTATAGCTTAATTTGAGTTAGGGTCAAGTTCCTTCCTCAGGTTTAGAGGGGATAGCTGAAGGCTGAAACTGAGTCCTTAGTTAATGAGTAAAAAGCTGTCTTCAGTGCTCACATATATTTGAGCATATACATGTATTTGTCTATAGGCAGGTATATTTTCAAATCATGATGCAACCTACTGATCAAGACCTTGGACTTGATTTGGGATGTCTGGATCCTGCACTTAACTTTGCCACAGTTCTTTTTTGCCATCTGTTTCACCCATCCCACATTTATCTTCTTTCACTACCCTACCAATACTGCAGGTCCTGATCCCGCTAGATGTGGTCACATAGAGTATCATCGTAGCTAACTTCAAGGCACATGATCTCAAAATGGAATTTACAGTCTAAGGCAGGCATACAAGTGACTTAAATAAGCAGAGCCTAGGGCCTGAAAACAAGAATCAAAACAAACAGGATGTAAACCAAAAATCCACCTGAGCTAGACACAAGAAGTGTGTTGTCCTTGTGTAATGCAATGCCACGTAGACGTAGGAGGTACCAACAAATGATCCAGCCTTAAAACCAGAAGAAGCTGCATCAGCATGTCAGCTCACCAGAACTGAATAGTCCTGAAAAGCGCAGGGTTAACAGGCCTAAGTCTTGAGCTGATCTCCTGAAGGTATGTCATTTCCAGGATATGAACTAGAATATCTGTATTCAAAGCTGTGCTGGAGCAGGCAGAGTACACAGTGCTGTACTGTGTGACATAGGCAGGTCCAGCAGCAGGGGGAAAGGCTGTTCTTCAAAGTCTAAGTTTCTAGAAGAGAGCTGCAGCGAATGAGGTAAAAAATACATTTGGCTTCTCTTACCCCTGTTTATTTCATGGACTGAAAAATATCCCTCTAGGTGGGGATAGGGACATTTGACAGCACAGTGCTTTTTACAGCAGGTGATGCTCAGCCCTGCTCCTCTCACTTTCCTGTGGTACACTCCTCTCAGCAAAACTCCTTTTCTGCCTGTGGTTAGAGCAGTTCTGCTCCAGTTTTCAGGAAACAAAAGCCTTTCCTTGAAAACTGCACTCTCTCTCATACTGCCATGTTCCTGATTTTCTTTCTTTCTTTTTTTAAAGAACACCTAAAGACAGTGTCCTTTATAAATCAGAAAAAAAAAAAAAAACAGCAAACGTATTAGTGTTTAACAAGTGAATGTATGTTGTTCTCACCATGATGAAAAAGTCTTGTCTTTTGACATTTACCATTCCATACACACTTTCTCTTTCCTCTACAATTTCGTATTTCTTCCTCAATCTGTTTATCCTCTTCTGTTGTTTTTTGGTTGGTTGTTAATTGTTTTTTGGTTTTGTTTGTTTGTTTGTTTTTTGATACACTCATCTTCTTTCATGCCATTACTTTTCTTTAGAACACTTTCTTGTTCTAAAGAACAAGATGAATGAAAGACAGAAGATGACCTCCATCTTTTCACATATTTCTTCTAGAAATATTTCCATACAGGTCTTTCAGATTACTTTTTAAAAAATGAATATCCACATATCTACAGAGGCTAAATGTTCAGTTTATGATAGGCTATTCAACTGAGTCAAACTTAACTGCAACTTAATTCAACTGTAAGTTAAACTTAGATCAAATGCTGAAGAAGTTGTACTAAGCCTGTTCATTTCTCAAATCAAGTCTCTCAGGTACAGTGCTGATCACATAGAAAATTCTCAGAATATAATTCACCACTCTGAAGCACTTTCCTTATTGCAAGCACTTCTCTTTTCAATAAGCAAAACATAGATAAGAGATTCAACTCACCACTGTATATACCTGTCTATACACTGTATATACCTGTCTGTGTCTTTCAATTGCTTTCAGTGGAGTTATGCTAGAGTAAAACTGAAGCCAACACAGTGCTTGATCAACCCTCAGATACGTCCCTCATGGCTTTTTGCTGTATTCCAGCCCATTAACAGGCTATCTGGTATGACAGTGCAAGAAGATCATTACAGCTTAACGAGGTGATTAAAAAGCCAAAATGTGCAGTTGTTGCAAAATATTAGCATGGACTCAAGGAAATACCAGCAATATTTAATATACTAATTTAATGCATTATTTGTGGCTATGAAGTCTTCAAATTTCAATTACATTGTTTTAAATTATCCAAGATACACATATTCCTCATGTTAAAACACTAACTGACACTATTAAATGTGGGCCTAATTTTAGAACTATTTATTGATGTTGTTTTGCTATTATTTTTATGGTGTATTGCTACTTATTATTTTATTGATCTGTGCTTCGTGAAGTCTAGCATTTAAAGGAAGCACTACAAATAAGGTTATACTGAAACTTCAACTTTGTACAATCTTTAACCTGGTAACAGATACATGAGAGGTTTCAAAAATATTTCAAAACCAATGCTTACACTGAAACAAATTCTGAAAATATTAAGCTTGAAGGACAACATTTCCGAAGTTACATAGGTACCTACCCAAATTGAGCAGAAGCCTATAATTTGTCAGACTTTGGTTGATTCAGCTTAATTTAATTTTGCCAGTCTGAAGACTTCTGTGATGTTAATTTTTGTGTCCCTGAAGAAAACAGGTGACCATCTCCAATACCTAAATGGACTCAATTACTTCACACATAGGTGTCACTTCATGGAGGAAATATGTAACAGGCTTAAAACAAACTCCAAAGGCAATTGAGGTAAATTAACAGGGGAAAATACATGCTGTTTAAACAGTCATCTATGAGAGCGTGTGATTCATCTACGATGAATCATGTGATTCATCAATGTGATTCATCACATCGATTCATCACATTGATCATGTGATTCATCAATGAATCACATCCCTATAAAATGCAAACTTCCATTTGAATTAATGTTACCTAAATATACAGCATAACAGAAAAAATTACTAGATTTGAGAAAAGTTGAGAATTACTACAAACTCTGTTTGACCTTTAGTTAAATGCTTTAAAAATTATCTGCTAGTTTTGTATACATCTTACACTAATTATTTTTAGTATCTATTATCCATACCCCTAACTCCATTGCTTTATGATATTTTAGTTATTTCAAAACAAAACAGCAATAATCTCAGTGGGATGACTATAATTGTTTACTAAAATATTTAGTACGTCCTCAAATCTGTAGTAGAAAATGTGATAAAGTGAAAAAGAAGGCTCTAGGCAGAGGATCTGTACTGAAGCAGGATAAGAAATATTTAGGGAGCAATGAAACCCTCAAACTAGCACATGAAACACTGCATTAAAGTCTGTGTTATTTACACTTGGATAAACAGATACAGAAAGAACACTGCAAAAAATCTAAAGAATTGGATTTCCTGCACGCACATGCTCGGCATCTTCCTGCATATTGTATGCAGGAAGACCAGGCTTTCTGCATGCACAATACAAAGCCATTCTGCACAATGAGATGTGATCCATCTGAACTTAAGAAGCCTGTAGGAAAAAAATACACTGCTCTCATGGAAGCATTTCATATTGCTTTTTCTAAATAGAGCACAAAACAGTGGATATGCAAAAACAGATGACATCATTACAATTTTCATATAATGATTTCCAATTTGTTTCATTTCATTTCAAGAACCATATTAACAAACAATACTGAAACTGCATGCAAAATTTTAGGAAAATACGAGTGGCTAAAAGACAGAAGCTTCAAGTATGTGGAGATGTTGACTAAAGAATACATGTAACTGATTAAAATTAGTTATTTCAGTTGTATCTGATGTAAGAGTCTGTTTTGTAACTGATTCTATATGCTATATTCCTCAGCAAAAGGTTTCTATATATATATCACTAAGCATACAGATCCGGGAGTTCTTGTTAGTAAAGATTAGGGGCAAAGAATGCATTGACTACCTTGATCATCTCTCTCTCTGCTGTTAAATTGTTCCATTCTTCTTTCTCTGTCCACTGTTACACTTGTGCCATTCAGCAATGGGCCCACATTTTTCTTTGTTCAGCACCTTATTAATACAGCACTAGGAAGTCTTCTTATTGCCTTTGACACCCCTTGCAAGTCTCAAAATCAGCTGAACTTTAGCTTTCCTGATGCCATACCTAAATGCCTAGGCAAACATTGCTAAATTCTTCTTTTGTATCCTGTTCTTGCTTCCACCTCCATTTTTACATTGGAGGTCCATCATGAGTGGTCTCCATAGCTAGTCTCCTGATACATTTACTTATCTTCCTAGCAGGGACAGGGGGCACCATTCTAATGCCTGAAGGATGCTGTCCTGCCAGTTTCCTGAGTTCATTTACCCTTCAGAGCTGCTTGGCCCACCACCAAGTATTGTATCAAGAAGTTATCCCCAGGACTTACCAGAAGACTTCACAGCCAGGACAATCAAATCTCTTGTGAAGTGAGAATATGGGGAGTGAACAGGGAGGATCAGTCAACAGTGATGCTGAACAAGCCACATTTCTAGAACATCAGTTTAATTAGTGACACAGATAAACTTAACCTACTGTTTCCAATAGAAGAGAAAAGCATACAATCTCTTAGCTCTACTATGTACACTGTGGATTCAAATGTTATGCAGACAATATATTGTATGCTTATACACAATTGCAACATTAAGAGGCAGCTTAGTAGTACTAAACCACAAATGAAAGGGATATAAAATATAAATTGGGTCTTTCAAAACAGAATTCAACAGGCAAACTATCAAATTATCACTTTTTATGGCCACATGCAGGCCATAACCCAATGTTTCAGTGAACAAATTCACAATTCACACCACTTTTTCAGAAGTGACCTCAGAAACTATTCTACAGAAACACTGGATATGCATATCCCCTAAATAGAAAGACAAAGGACCCAGTGGCCCAGTCAAAACTTCTCCCCTCCTACTCTAAGAATTTATTGCCCTCTGTTAGATAAGCAGCATCTGTATTTGACATACAGAAAACTGTGTATATGTGATGATAATTAAAAGGTCTTACACACGTGAAATATTTTGAATAAGATACAAGAAAACAAAATTTATTTCTCCTATATTGTATAGGTGTTCCCCCAGCGTTACGAAGCCAAATTAAAAATAAATAAATACAGTCATTCTGGAGGGAATTTTAGAGCAGATTTACATATCCCTTAGTTTTATAACAAAAGTGTTGATGTATGTCTTTGGCATCACGGAAACAAGGCTAGGTTTGCCTGTCATTTTTAAAATATATATTTCCAAAACCTTAACAGGTCTATTTTATTGCTATTTACCATATTCTCCTTTCAAAGAAAAATTAATTACTTGTCTATCAGTAAGATATATATATCTTCTTTTTTATGATCTGTGACTACTATATTGTAAAATGCAAATACAGAATATTGAATATCTCATGTTCACTTGAAGCAGTGGTATCATAATTTCTCCACAACTCTTGAAAGTGACCTGAATTAACTTGGTAGGCATCTCAACAGAGTAAAGACAGACTGATACTAGGAAATGGTTTTATTTGTTGGTCAAGAATGAAATATAAGATTAGAAGGACTAGAAAATGTGTGTTATTTTTTTTAGTCAGGTAAGTTTAATGGCATATGTAACAGGCTAGTGGATGCTAATAATTTCAAATATAGATAGCAATACAAAAATTAGTAGTTTTTCAGGAAAAACTTTGCTTGCCACTGTATTATATAAACCCTGAGATTCTTACTTTAACATCCCTCCTGACCTCAGCTAAAGGCTTCCAGCAGAAGATGGAATACTGTCAGTTTGAAAAGTCCCAGATCATTCCATTTTATAAATAAAAACATGAACTTCACTCAGAAAGGTAAATAGAACATTAAGAATATATGGTAGCAGAATATTAAGAATATGTGGTAGGCTATAGTGTCTGTCTAATTATTACACACTGTACATTCTGTTTTTAATATAGCTCATGTCAAATGCTTAGTACAAGTTTAAATATTCGGAGGTCTGTATGCAAATGCAAAGACCTCCATATTCTGATTTCATACCACTTTCTTACTGCTACTCCTTTGCTACTCTTTTAACCAGATGTTAAACCAGCTGTGTGACAACTCAAGTTCTAGGCATGGGGAGAAGAGCAGATGAAAGTCAGTAGGTGTGAGATGCTATTAGTGCTTTTGAAAAGCTCCCCCAGTGTTAGAGACACAGCCTAACAGACAGACTTGATTTGTCCACTGCTGGTTTGCCTACTTGAAATTTGAGAATAAGTCACCTGAAGAGTCACACTTTCATCCATACCTCAGTGAGAAACATATGCACCTGAACCAGTATCCAATAAGGCAGAAATATATGGAAACCATACAGATCTGGAATACTCAAGGCATCAAAAAGTACTTTATCCCCCTTGACTTAAGAAAGCTTTTATAGACTTGGGAACTAGACAAAATTTGTAACACCTCTTTCATTGTGTCAGATGGCATAGTCCTCCCAAAATCAACAAACTGCTTGATACATATCAGCAGAGAACCAGCTGTTTCTGGTAAAGGTGTCTCCTTTATCAGTAAAGTGTTATTAATCTTCTCAGCATTTCATATCTAATATACACATAATCAAAGCATTCCTTATGCCTGATGCTTAAGGGAAAAACAAAACAAAACAAAACAAAAACTTGCTTTGTGTGTTTATGTGGAGATTTGTTTGTTTGTTTGTTTTTCCAGAAAGCACTGCTCATGTCTTAAAAGCTATAATGATGTATGCTGGATTAGTAACAGCTATCACAGTACTAGATCTTACAAAACATATACTCTAGAACTTTTGGACCACAAATAAGATTTCTCCTTGAACTTATAAATTTATGAAAGTTAAGGCAGGCTTAAAAGAAATATAGCACATTAAAATGAAATAAAGGCTGTTTTATTATTATTTTAAAAGGCTACAGTAATTTATTACCCACAGTGTGTTCATCAGGACTAGAACCTGACAGACCCATGGATGCTTTCATCCCTAATAGATCAAGCTAATCATAAAACACATACTATTTTCTGCCTAGCTCCCTTCTGTTAATCTACTTGCTAGCATTAAATCCTAAACACCAATGCTAATTCTAAGCATGTCAGAGCCATAAAAATTATTTACATGACCTGGCATACTTGTTTACTTAATTTTTCTATTTTTCTAAATAAACAGAATATATTTATGGAAAAAAAAATACAAGCCACTGACAATTGTAGATACAATATTGAAAATGAAGAGCGATTTAATACTTAACTACATTATAGAAATAAATGGAATAAAACTCAAGAGCAAACAAGAGCTGTGGAATTTCTTTTAACTATGATTCAGGGACAAACAATCATAAACTATGCAGTCTGATTGCCATTAACTTTAAATATGAGAACTTACATGCAGTGTAAATGGGGATTAAAAAAAAAAAAAAAGAAAGGCAACATTTCTAAATTCACATTTAAAGCTATTAACTTTAAAAGCAAAGTGGCTTCACGGAAATCTAAAGAGCTCATTTTTTCTTTGGGTTTAATGGGCAACATAAGTTGATCCAGGGAAAAATAAAGTCTTTTTTTTTCCCACTCTTAAAAAATTAAGTTTCAGTGGGTTCTTATGGCCTTATCTTATTCACCCTAAAGTAGAATGAAGACTAATGAATAACAAGGAGAGGAAGCACATAGCCGGAGGTGTTACAAAGTACCAGACCATTGATTGCTTTCCTGGTCTTAGATCAACTTAGATCGTATATATTGCTTTTAGTATAAGCCATATATGGTTTGATGACAATGGAGAGAGAAAAGTTGAACACATCCAGGTTGTGTCTGCATTTGGATTGTTGACCATTTTGAATTTCTGCATAGTTCTACTGCACCAGTTTATTTCATTTTGTTCACCTGTTTATTGTTCCTGTTCATTTGTTTGCACTCAATGACTGCTTGGTTAAATTTTCATAGCACTGTGTTTCATCACAAAATCTGGATGAACGATCTTCATTTACCAGCCTCAACACTGGTAGTTGAGACACAGAGCAAGATAAAACTACTTAAATTTGTTTTCATTACAGTACAGCTCTTGTTTGTTTGTTTGTTTTTTTTTTTTATTGATCTATAGCATAATCAGAGCTTTGTGTTACTTTCAGAATAAGATACCTCTTGAATTCAATATGACAGTTAGGCACACTGGATATATATGAAATAAATACATATGTTCTATAACCTAAATGGAGGTGAAATATTGTGGAATATTGCAATATTATGAATTGAAATATTCAGAAAATATTGCAATAAACAGAAATACAGAACGTGGATTCTATTTTTAGGAAAAAAGACATAGGTTTTCCAAGAATTTAAGGGAAGCATAATAAGAATATGAGCAAACTTTTCTCCTTTTAAAAAAAGTAGAAGAAACAGTGTCCAGCCTTAGTAACCTGTCATTTCACTGGTAGAAGGCTTCTTCAAAAAAAATTCTGCAGAAAGTGGTGGACAGGTTTTCCTACAAATGTGATGATGATGATGATGATGATGATGATGATGATTATTATTATTATTAAGATACCTAAGACTTGAATGACATTGTGTCAGATTGTTCCTGGGCTACCTCTGTTGATCAGCACAGGTTGAGATGCATGTTGTGTTCTGTATCAAACCTATTAGCATCCTTATAAAATTTAAAATAAGATTTTTTAAAAATTCCTCATGGGTAGGACAAAAAAAAAAATCACTTTTTTATTTTTAAAGCAAAAATCATGTTTTGGTGTGATTGCAACCCCTTTGAAGCCATGTCCTGAATTAACATACAAACAATTTCTCTGAAGAATTCTTGTTATCATGAATTCACCAAAATACTGACAGGAGCCAAGTGCTCAGAAGATAAGGAAATATGTCTTCAAATATCTAGTATGGAATGAAGGTTAGCATTCATCATTGAAAAAGACTGGACACAGTCTTCTACTCTCAAAGAAAGAAGTTTGAAATCAAATTTGCAATCACAATGGAATGACGGATGTGAAAAATCAGTTGAGCACAATGAATTCTGATGAATATTATCTAATTACTAAACATCTGAATTTTATATAATAACTTTTCAGCACATAGTCACTAAGAGCACTAAAAAGCATATTTCAAAAACTGCTCCCATAACTGAAATATCTTGTGTTTGTCCTTATGATTCTTTAATGTCAAATGACCTTTCAAACTGTAAACAGTATTGCAGTGGTGATTATATATGCTTAGCATTTAGCCTTTCAGAAAGATATGTTGGAAAAAGTAGGTAAATATTGAATTTTGAAACACAACTTGACAAGCAAAACAGTCTAATAATAAACACTGCATGCTATCATACTTAGAAACTGAGTAGCATTACTCCAAGTTTTACTTTTGTTGTTGCTGTTCTATGTGCTTTCCTTGTTGCCTCAAGATGTTCAAATGTCTTTTTCATTTTTTTTATGCAGGAGAACACAGTTGCTGTGAAAATAGTAATATATTGCTTCCTGAACTGCACGATAGTCAAAGTATCTTAGTGGCTGTGGCCTACTAAATAAAAAAATAAATCTTGCCTACTGATTACATAACTTTCTGGTTTTTTTATTCTTATAGTTTGATATGAAGGATATTAAATTGAGAAAACTGGAGACTCCTCCATGCCTGTAAACAGAGTCAGAACTGGCAGAACAGATTTCTTTATACCAGTCTGCCTGTTAAAAATCTGAAGAACAGCTTACTCAGCATGACAGTAATTCACACTCCGTCCTTATTTATATCTCTCTGCTTTTTATTCAGACTGTCACCAAGGCAGTGTAATCAGGTGGTGTTATCTGTAAAGGATGTGCTTGTTGTTTTTTGTTTGTTTGTTTGTTTTAATCAGAAACCCTAAAAGCATCTGCTTTACTCAGATACAGTAAATGCTAAGTGCTTTTGGATGAAATTTTAGCCCATCATCTATCCAGACTTATTTAAAAATGACAGGAAAGATTATTCTTGCTTTCATTCGTCCACTCCAAGAAGTGTAATTACCAATTTCCTGCGCAACTTCTTTCTGGATCTTCACTCAGTAAACACATCATCCAAGACCAGTGTAAATCAACAGAGCTTTAATTCAAGCCATTGAAGCAAGTGATATAACCTGACTCAGAAGTCCAACTTAGTGAACAGACAACTCAGTGTCATTTACAAGCATGGGTATGTTAATAAACCTACTATGTAAGAAAGGCCAGATCTCCACGGTTGAAGAATCTTATCTTTTCATCCATCCAATCAGGGAGGCATAACTCTCAAATCAAATTTCCTCACACTACTATGCTCATAAACATAACTGTTTCTGTTCTACGCCAGCAATCTAAAGGGGAAAAAGCCACGAAGTGTGCTGTACTCAGAAACCAACAAAGGCTGTGCCAGAGTCCTCTGAAAAGGTACAGATGTACGAAGGACATAGATTCTGTGCTGAAAGTCTAGAAAAGCCAGATACAGTTGAAAGCATAGGGAAGACAAAGCTAGAGCAGGAACCTGGAAAAATAAAAAATAAAAAAAAAGGCAGGAGATAAAGCACAAGACACAGGAACACTGCACTGAGCAGATGCATTCTGCTTGCCTCATGGTCTTACACATATTCGTGACTTTTTTTTTTTTTTAAAGAGTTAGTGAAAGGTGACTTAATGATTGCAGCATTTAATGATCCCTGTTGAGTCTTAGCATAAAAGATGGGGGGAAAAAAGTCTACAAGACATTTGAATGCATCTGTTGTAGCACTAACCTGAGAGACAGAACTGAGCACTTTGGGCTCACAGCTGTACTAACATGTGTGATATCTTATTCATCTTCTACAGCTGGAGCTGTTCTGAATCAAGTTCCTACATATCTTCAGCAGTTGGTACAGGTTCTCAGGAATCTTTCCCAAAAAGCAGCAGCTATCTCATGCTTTTGCCTCCATTTCAATTCTTCTACTATTCCATTGGTCATGTCAATAGGATGGCAGCCAAGATTTTTCACATTTAATAGAGAAAGTTACCTATTAAAGGTCTGTATCACTTAAACCATGAATGCTTTGCTATTAGTGTCACTGAGCAGAATGAAGCACAGATTGATTCAGTGGATTGTAACTGTCTATTACTAATCTAAACTATAATCAATAGACTGAAAGTGACAACTTTTATAAACTATTGCCTGTCTATAATTTGCCAAGTTTTAATTTTGAGAATAATACTGAATAAAGTAGGAGCACCAATTCAGCAGTGGCATTTCCACCTTAACACTTATTTCAGTTATCTGCTCCACTGAACAAAATGTGGTATATAATTTCAGCATGCATTTTTATGTAAAAATGATGCCAGTTTTCACTGAGAGCATTTCAGAGTTTAAAAAAAGGCAAGTCAGAATGTGTTTTTCCATTTTCAATCCTTTTTGAAAGGATACGTATTCAGAGAATACATATCTACTTTTATTTCCTTTCAGAGCAATTCAAATAATTGATTATATTTGAATGAGAAATGTGTACTATACAAATAATAATAATAATAATAATAATAATAATAATAAAAAAAGAACAACAACAAAAAAATCTAACGTACTTTCAGAATAAGGGAGTATATCACTTCTGAGATATTTCAATACTTACAAACCCTACAGAACACCAATTCATTGTTTTGGCAGTTCCATTATATTATTGGAATATTATATATTTATGTATATATTATTAATATATTAGCTGCCATAAGTGAATCAATGCTCTTTGACACTGACATAGACAATACTATACTGAAATTTTGTATTAGCCTTTTCTACTAAGGATTGCAAACATCAAAATCAGGAAAAGGTTTTGAAGAACAGATAAAGTATTACTTTTATATAATTTAGGGAATTTTATTTTAACAGAATTTAATTTCATTTGTTTCATTAGGCTTTATTAAATGTTCAATAGGATGCTTGTATCCAGAATTCCAAAAATCTCAGGTAAAAATACTAGTTCTATACTGAAGACTTTATGAGGATGTGAAGAATTTCAGGCATGAACATGTCATCCTAGTCAATATCCTAACACAATGCTGTTATGTTTGACTGACTCCTCTCTACTGCCTATTTGTGAAAGTACTTTTCTCAAGACATTTGATAAAGCCATATAAAACAATCTATCTGATTTGGACTCTGAAACCATTATCACAGAAACATTGAATCATCTAGATTAGAAAAGACCATTAAGATCACCAGGTGCAACTTAACTTACCAAATCATCAAATCACCAAACCAATCAATCATCACTAAACCATGTCTCTTTGTTCCACAAAACCATGGTCACCATTATGATTGCCTCCTGTACTCAAAATTTACTTAAAGAAATTGTCATTTAGCTTAAAGAATAAAATGAAATTTTAAGCACTTTTTTTTCAGGGAAGGATTTCATTGTGCTCCCTATATAAAGGATTCCACAATATATTTTAGAAGTTTCTAGTTATAAAGTAGTTGTTTGTTTTTAATAAATTCCATATGAATTCTTTGCTCATACTTAAAACAACATCACAGTCAGATAATAGTACTATTACCTTAATTGTATTATTCAAATGGACATAACCATAAACCTGTATTTTTATTTATATACATTTGAGAGAATGAAGAGCTGCACATCTTTTACCTACATGTATTTATACAGTTAATGTCACTTTATAGAAAGCTGTCTCATTTTAAAATCATTTACCGTATAGAATCTACTATTTCTATCCTGCTACATTATTTTTAATAGAGTATGTTCTGATCATCATAAAAGTATTCTATCATTAACTTCAATCAATGTAAGAGTGCAAGTATATTTGCTATGTGAACTGTTCACCATCATCTGGAGGTGTACAATGTGTTGCAGTATGATATCAAACTTTTTTGAAATTATCTGAGAAAGAAAAGCAAACAGTGTAATTAATTATCACCCTTCCCTGCGATCTCTGATTAATGAAGGGAGACAGTGCCTCCAGAGACCTAGTAGTTTTTGCGGTTGTAATGTAACTTGCTCTAGATAGTTTATTTACAGCTTTTCTTATAGTTGTCTTCCTGTATTTCCTTACAGATTACATTTTGTGATGAGGAATCTGCAGCACTTCCTTAAAATCCAAACAAAACTGCTGATCAAAATACTAACTTTACCTCTAGCCATATATTCAATAGCTCAAAATATTTGTACTTCTCTCACCAAATGCAGATGAATTTGGTTTGTTTGTAATCATAACTGACAAACACATGCTATGTGTTTTAAGTAAAACAGATTTAATTATACATAGAGACTCAATAAAACAATTCATCTCAGATATGGATATCCGATTTGAATGTCATACCAATTTCTGTTGGTACAGACTTTTTTTTTTTGATTTATGTTTTCAGTTACAGTATTAAAATAATATCAGTCTATTTTCTCTGAGGTTTTAGAATACAATCAGAGAGGAAGTTAGGACAGTTGTGGCTGTAACCAAAGCCTATAAACAGGTCTATTACTTGCATACAAGTACTCGACAAGTAGGTTTTTTAGGCTGTAAACTCTTTGGACAGCAACTGATGATTATGCTATTCTGTGTCATCCTCACCCACAAGTGCAACCTCTTTGTCTACCACAAGGCAACAGCAAAATCAGGATGCTTCTACAGGCAACAAGATTTACAGATATTCTTTCAGAAAAGTAGCATGTTCCCTTTACTCCTAACACAATGAAAATCAAGAGGTCTTTTCCAATAAAAATATATCACATCGCAAAAACTATTTCGATAACTGTATTTGAATTAGAACTGGTCTATTTATTACAAATATATATCTATATATCTATATATATATATTATTTTTTTTCCTGGTTAGAAGAATGAAAGGACATCAGTATAATGTTAATTGGCCCCAAATAGATTTAGTTAGCTTTTATTTCTCAGTTAAAGAGTAAATCTAAGGCTGCAATCACTATTTTTTATTTAGCATTTCAATCATTCAAAATTCTAAAGTATTTTGGTTGCTATATGACTATTATGTCCAGTCAGAAGTATTCACACTCCTGATGCATCAGCACATTAAGCAAAACTAATCACAGAGATGGGCAAAGGAATTTACAGAATGAAGCGCGTTACAAACATAGATGAGACATATTTGTATCTAAATCTATGTATCACATTTGTATCTAAAGATATCTAGGATATCTGTAGCTAAAGTTTAGATGTAGAGCTTAGGGATATGGTTTAGTGGGGACTGTTAGCGTTAGGTCAGAGGTTGGACTCGATGATCTTGAGGTCTCTTCCAACCTAGAAATTCCGTGATTCTGTGTTTGTTCTCATTTTAAAACTTTCATTATTTAATCCCCCTATAAAAAGTCACAAATACCTACTCTAATTCTGCTAACAATAACAACATTGAATGCCTGCTACTTTTGGCCACTGTTAGGCTTTCTCCTGTTCCTTCTCATGTCTGGAAAACCATTGTGGCTGGAAATCACAGTTTTATGCTCTGTTAAATTTTCCTTTAAACCTTTTTCTTTACAGCAATCCCTTACAAAGGACTGGTGTGTGTCAGTGGCTGAATAGACAGGGAGCTGAAGTGTTGATCCTCCGTTTTAACATATCTATTTTTCCATTTGTTTATCAAACATGCCTGCATTCCTTTTCTAATTTACTTCCACCTGGTGTGTCCTTTTGTTCTGCAAATGGCAAAGAGAGATTGGTGCTCTCTCCCTCTCCCCCACCTCTCTCATTGTAGTTTAACCACAGTCAGGCAAAAAATTAATTCCAGTTTTGGTTCCCATGTTCTCCCTAATAATGCATTATTAGCAGGAGTAGCAGTAACAGTGATGATAATGGAAAAAGCAAATATGCTGCACTGTAGGACAGCTAACAAGAGCAAAATGTTTTACAAATAAATAAATAGAGGTTATACGTAAAACATAAAACTAAAATGCTCTTCTGAGCCATATACCCAGAGAGAAAACTAAATCATCTTTCGATTTTCTTCAGACATATTCCTGTGTTTCTCCTCACTCTTCGCTTCTTCCCTTCTCCAGTATGCACTCTCTTTTTGTAAAGGAAAAATAATTCATTTTTCCGTTTTTTTTTTTTTGTTGTTGTTGTTGTTGTTGTTTGTTTGTTTTTTTTTTTTCCTCTACCAGACAGATATATTATTATAAAGAAAATCTAACTTTTTTGTTGGAGTACCTCCTATGTTTTTGGGACAAGGCTTTAATTCTATCTTTATCACCATTCATTCATTCACCCCATTACCACATACATAATTATACATATATGTGTAAACACTACAAGAATGCAGATATTTGTTGTGCAAATAAATATTCTGGCCCATACATCTTCCTATCAGTATTATCTGTCTTCTGCTATTAATAGAAAAGTCATAGAAATTATTTAATTCCACACATTCAATAAATCACACACACAAAAACGATTCTTGCTTCTTCTTTCAGAATCAAGAGGTTTTACTGGAAATGTCCAGAATATAAACTTTTAAATAAAATGAAATGTATGGCTCAAACCAGTACCAAGTGTTTCCGTATTCATTCATTAGTCATTTTATACGACTGTAGGTACTATTAACACATTGCAATTTAATTTCAATATGCGTCTCCACATGTTTTCAGGAGTTTTTTTTGTATAGAAAACTGAGGGTTGATTGGGCTGATTTTCGCATTTGCAACTCTACAATAACATTTATCAAGTAAATTGTAAGCTTTATCCAATGTCTAAGAAATACTTTATGCAAGTTGCTTTTTTATTTACAATAATCTTATTACCTATAAAAACATTCCATTATCTCACATATTTTATTACCCAAGTCCTGATAAATTAGTTATATTCTCTTGAGAAAGAGGATAATAGTCAGATTTATTTCCATATATTTGTGGTATTCAGAAAGGCTATACAAAGAAACCCCAACGGCTGCAATATTTTAGATTTTTTTTTCCTCATAGCATTTTTACAATTCTTATAATAAATGAACATGTGGCCTCTAAATTAGAGCTTGTAGTTTTTAAACAAAACTGTTTAGTAGATTAATTTTGAAACACAAAATATTTCATTTCATAAATATAGCTTTCTATTTTATTACATTTTTCATCCAGTGCCAAGTAACACATCCTTCAGACTTCTAACAGAATCTAATGACCACCTGGAAACTGTGCAACTGCTCAGGGCCTATCATCTTTTCTGGGCAAAGTATGAAGATTTTTCTCAACATATTTCTATCATGACAAATGTTTTAAATTACTTTTCAGACTGTATTACCTTAGAGCTGCTGCACAGGTAGGGGATTAACAAAGCAGAAGAGTAGCTTACATTTTACCATTGTTTCTTATTGCCTTTATCGTAATGAAGTCACCTGACAATGACCTATGCTTGCGTATTATCTCCAGTGAAAGCATATTTATTTTTCTGACATTATACTTCAGTATTGCCATTTAGTAACAATCAGCAGATATCACAATCACCTAAAATTCTAGAATTTGATTCTAAAATTGTGCAAAGGTTATCTTATAATTCAAATCTTGAAATGATAGCTGCAACATACAGACTTTTATCACTAGTAAATGACAGCATACTAGAAACAAGCCTAAAATTATACTTCATCAGGTTTCCTGCTATATAAAATCAGATGCAAGAGTGAAATTACACCATCTTTTCTGTCTGGAAGAGAAAACACAGCCAAAAAATAACCAAAGCATTATGACATATTTATATTAATTTTTAAATTACCTTTTCATTCAGTATCAAATACACTGCATAAATAAAATCATAATAGTAACTTAATTAGATGAAAGAACTTGTCTGTAACAACTTTTTGGCAGAAAAGTAAATAATGCATAATGCCTGACCATATGGTCTTTTCGTCCTGTTGACTAATTACCTACAAATCGCTGTACCAATTTTACTGCTTCTGGTTATTATTAACTGGAGTATGTTTTCTCCTGAGAATTGTTCCTCTTTTTCACATCTTTTTAATTTCACCACAGAAAATGCTTTTAGCATTCACAATGTTTAATGGGCTGAACTACAAATGACAACTACAATCAAATTCTGTAAAGAGACACATCTCAAACAAAAAGAGGATTGAACGAAAGCTAGAGTCATATACATTGTGCTACTTTAAAACTAGAAGCTGAAATTCTTGAAAACAGTCATATTTGCATTAGGATTTTCTTGTGCTGTGTAAAAATAACGTAGCCCTGGGCATATACTCTGACAAGCATTAAAATGATGCAATAATGACTTTTGATATAGAAAGCAATTAGCATTTTTTAATGATCTATTCTGTAGAAGCCATGTCTAATTTAGGGCATCTGCTTCTAACAATACTTCACCATCCATGTATTAGAGTTTAAATCTTAATTATTGCTTTTGCAATATAAGAACACTAACATAACTATCAATTATAGAAACTACAATCACTTGCAGAATACAGCTGAGACATTCCTGCCAAGCAGACAAAACTAAAAGAATCAGTAAAATCCTTTTTAAACCACCCTGCAGCCCAGAAGATCCTTGAAGTTCCACTCTTTGATTAACAACTAATTATGCAAATTCAGGTCTACAATTCCAATAGCTAAGAATAAAGGACTTTGCTGGGCTTATTTATATCACACATATACTTTACTTTTCTCCTTTGTATGTTTGTATTGTTCAAGAAACAAATCAATTTTCCAAGATCAATAACTATTCAGATATCCCTCTAGTAGCAGCCCTATAAATACCATCACAATAAAAGAAGAAAACCTGAAACAAAACAAACAAACAAACAAACAAACAACCCTCCTTCTTCTCTCTTTTCTAGCACTAAAAAGCCCAGAAGCAGCTTTGATGTACTGTTAAACAAATGTTCATCAGTCGGTTTTCCAGGTTTAGCTTGCCAGAAGTGCTAACTAGAAGACAATTTCCATGCTTTACACCAAATGTACATGTCTAAAAAGATATATGTATTATTCTTTTCCTTTGGATATATGCATACATCAGAATGTTTCTCTACTGTAAGATACTTCATATATAAATGTATAACTAATGCATCTTTATTATGAAAACACTTGGCTTCCAGAAAAAAAATAAAAATTAAAAAAAAAAAAATCATTTAATTTAACTTTTCCTCATTTTTGTTAAATGTACTTATTGGAAAGTTACAAATAAATTAAATATCAGCAACGTTATACATTTTTTTTCTTTTTATTTATCATTTTAAGCTATCAGTACACTCATAACAATTGTCTGATAATGTTCATCTTTGTATAAATAAACAAATAAATGCTAGGGCTAAGTAAGGAATGCAAATTACCATGACCAAAATACAAATTTCACTTCTACCTACTTATCACAGTGAGTAGTGGATTTTATGTTTTTTTCTCCATCTTATGTTCAGTATGAACATACTTCAGTCAAGCCTTACTTAGTTTCAGTAAGGCTTTTGACAATGTCTCTCACAGATTCTCACAGGGTAGCTGATAAACTGGCTGGATGAAACGACAGAGACATGGACTGAAAACTGCCTGAATGGCCAGTCCTAGCGGGTGGTGATCAGTCATTCAAAATCCAGTTGGAGGCCAGTACCAGCAGTGTACATCAGGGTTCAACACTGGGTCCAGTCCTATTTTTGATCTGGATGATGGGACAGAGTGTATCCAAGTATTTGAGTATTCAAGAGAGTATTCAAGCATTTTGCTGGTAACACAAAGTTGAAAGGAGTTAATGATACACCAGACAGTTTTGGTGCCATCCAGAAGGACGTGAACAGTCTGGATATAATGTAAAACACGAACCTCATGAAGTTCAACAAGAGGAAGTGCATAGTCCTCCAAACAATAACCCCAGGCACCAGTACATGCCGGGGATAATCCACTAAATGATAACAAAAATAAATAGTGATAGTAGAAATAAGTAGTGATAGATCTGGATAAATAGGGAAGTAGAAAACAAACACAAGCAACTACCTGAAAGTTTACACATGCATTTGGTATAGAAAATTCTAACAATATTTAAGTTTGCAGTGTGCAAGAGGTAGAAAAGGAAATATTAGGTTAAGGGTCATTCTGGGGTAGGGCTATCATTTCCCCTCATACTTTGACACAAATTGCAAAAGAGCTTAGGAAGATCTATTTTGATGAAAGTGTTATTCAAATTCAACTAGCAAATGATTTCTGACAAAAAGACATCTGCACAGAATATTCCCAACCAGCTGTTCCCTAGTCCTCTTTTCTTCTCCCATATTGCAGCCTCCTTAGTGTTTTGGCCCTTTTTTCTATACACATTCCCTTTCCTTAACATCAGTGAAAAAAAGATTTTATTCCAGCTAATTTTTCACAAACCTGTGGAAAACTGTAACCTGACAAAATGTGCTTATGAACTTGGAATACCTTCCTGACATCTGTTTTATTTCAGGTATTTACATGGCTCCCAACAACAAAATATGGAGTACCAAAATATTAGGTACCTTTTCCCCATCAACTTCCAGTCTAGGTGCTGGGAAAATCTTTAAGAATAAAAACATATGATGGGGTGCAGGTAAAGACTTTTACTGATTAAAAGCATACATCTGTGGATGAGCAGAGCAAAGAATCCAGGTAATACATTTCTACTCCCAGCATCCTAGCCTCTAGATCAGTTACAGCTTTCTTCTTTTACACACTTTTTTTTTTTTTTTTTTTTTCCCCACTTATTGTTTTAGTGTCTTAGGAGAGTTCAGAAATGCCAGTTCAAATTGGTCAAGTCTGACTTCATTGAAACAAGGCCTTCTGTGGCATAAGCCAATTAATGAGGAAGCATTATCTTTCTCATATCTGTTTTACTTCTTTCCCACAGCATGACCAAAATTAGGTTAATTAGCAGTGTGCTGGGGGAAATAAAACCACTTTATTTAGATTAACAGTTTGGGGCTGGCCTCATTATAAGGTATGGAACTATTAATAAAAATTAGAAAATCACAATCCAGATTTAAGTTTTCAAATAAATTCTCTTTCAAATAGCTAATAAACTTGAATCAGAGTCTTTTTGTATTACATTTTTATATAAATCAATGATTTAAGATGCATGTAAGATTTACATGCATGATAAAAGCTATTTAAAAAATGGAAGTAAAGCAAGATCAGCCACCCACCTGGGAAGCTGAAAATATTGCATGAGTAGATTAAAAAAGACTAAATGTACAGTTTCACTACAGCTATCTGAAATAATTTCCATGAGAGCTTTCACTTCCCGAGTTAACCTAGCTCAGGAGAGAGCAGTCACCATCAAATGACACACTGCACAGACTGTATTAGCAGCACTAAGCAGCTATTGTGTTCCAATCTCTACCAACAGTACTGAAACTCCTATTCAAGGCATCACTAATCCTGAGCTCTGAATTTTAGACATGGAATAAATTCAGATGACTGAAATTGCTGAATTATACCTCCAGTTAATAATGCAGTGAATACTAGCCTTGGAAATGAAAATGTCATTTTCTTATGTGCTGTAAAACAGCAGAATCCCCTTCATGTCAGCATGCCTGTGTCATTTTACATTATTGAAGGTTCTGCCTAAAGAGTACAAACAGCTTTAATGACCTGTTGAGAAAGGCTTTAAAGTAGGTACGCTGCAGAAAGCTTATCAACATCTAAAACAGTGGTATGGGGCAGTGAGGAAGAAACCAGGGGATAACATGATTAGGGAGGTTCTCACACTTCGATTTTTGACATACAGGCATCTTAAGTGCCTGTATGTGAATACATGCAGCCCAGGGAAAAAACAAGAGAGATGAGAAACCCATGCACAGTTGTAGAGTTAGGATTCCATTGGTATTAGAGAGATGTGGAGGAATATCTTATGCCTGGAGTACTGAAGCAGATGGATACAGCCTCTGCAGGAAAGATAGGCTGAAAAGATGAGGATGTGGAGTTGTCATCAACAAGCAATTGTTGAGATGGCATGGCACAGCTAAGATGAAGTGGCAACGAGTACTCAATATGCTGTAGGGCCAGGCTGCTGGATCTCATGAAGTTGGTGAAATGGTCTTACAAGAATCTCACAAAGATCAAGAAAAAACCCTGGATCTGGGATGGAAAAACACAATTATAGTAAGGGTTGTGAGAAAACTGGCTAGCAAGAACCTGGGGGTTCTAATGCACAGTAAATTGCACATGAATCAGCAGTATGCTCTTGCAGCCCATAAACCCACTGGTCTAGTGGCCTGCAACAGCAACACTAGCCAGCAGGTAGAAAGGTGATTATTTCCCTGTCTTCAGCACTTGTTAGAATGCATCGGAATCCTGTAACCAGTTTTGGACTTCCCGGTCTAGGAAAGACTTGACATACAAGAGGAAGCCCAGCAGAAGACACTACATACAAGTGTATAGCGCTGAGAACACTGGCTCTGACCAGCTTTGGAGGCAACTGAGAAAAAATGTTGTGCTCTTTTCAGCTTCCCAATGGAAGAGCACAGAGACAATGCAGCCAGACTCTTGCCAGCGATTGATGGGAAAAAAGTCAATAAGTTGGAAGACTGAAAGTTCTAATTAGATACAGGGAAAATATTTACACCATGAGGGTGCTCAAACAGTGAAACA
The DNA here is from genome assembly GCF_963932015.1 of Anas acuta. NCBI lineage: Eukaryota > Metazoa > Chordata > Aves > Anseriformes > Anatidae > Anas > Anas acuta. The sequence goes on along the minus strand of NC_088981.1, from coordinate 47,210,692 downwards.
AGGTTGCCAAGAGGGGCTGTGCAGTTTCTACTCTGGAGAGATTTAAAACCTGACTTGGTATCTCTCTGAGCAACCTGACTCTGTTTTGAAGACTGAGTTGACCAGGTGATCTCCAAAGGTCCCTTCCAAGCTAAATTATTCTTCCTAAGCAGAAAATCAGGCTATAACTTAACACAGGAACTAACATTTGTTTCATTGGGAAACCTTGAGTTTTACAGTTTCAATAACGATTTTTTTATATTGCTCCCTGTTTTGTTGTGTCATGTGTCTGTCCTCCCCTTGCCACATCCTTTCTTCTCATTTTCTTATTCTGTGAAGAAGAAAATTAGACTTCGTAAGACTTAAATCAAGTGTAGTAATAGCGGCCCTCTAGGGATAAACCCATCAATACAATTACAAATGCATTTCTTGAAAAAGGCATACATAGGACTACAGGACTAACATTTTGAGTTTATGGATGATTCTTGGCTGGCAGCAATGTCATGTTTATGTTATATATCAAACACATTTGGGCAATACAGATTTCTATTATGCTTTTATTTTATTATTAATGTTTCTCTATTTTACTTAAGAAAATAGTATTTGTTTTCTTCACTCTTCTGTGGAAATGTTTAGCTTCTATTTGGTTGGCACTCAGTGCATTCTGCTGTCTTTGTGATTTACGAGTTTGCTGATTCTCAGTTGTACTACTGAAAATAAAATCCTCTACATAAAAAAATAAGTTGCAATTGCTTAATATGCCCTGATGAATGTGCTAATTATTTTACAGAAGCAGATTTGCTGTCACCTTTCATTGTTGAAAGCAATACACTCATGGCAGGCTTTAGTGATACAGAAATAAACACAATAACTGTTTAATATATGAAAATGTTATTGACCATGCGCAATGAGTGATTTAATTTCTTCACCATTCAGTACATTTGCACAAGTCTTTTCCATGATTTATAGCACAGACTATCTTATGGCTTGTAATTTGTCATACTCTTAAGGATCTTGGAGTACAATTTTATGAAAAGTTACATATAAACTTCAGCGAAATCCACAGTGTAAGGCAGAAAAAAAAAAAAAAAAAGGAAATCAGTTTTTATTCTTTTTAAGATACTCCACAGAGCAGTTTGAGAGCTAGCTTGAAAATATTCAATATTGATTCATTCAAATATCACCCTTACCTTATGATTGCAAATATATTATTTCAGAGGATCTGACACAGTGCAGAGTATTTGAACTGTTGATAACACTTGTGTCTATTTTGTAAAGAGCATACTACAATATTCTGGGCAGCTGCTTTGTCTGTAAGCCAGACCTATAATTCCAATGAGTCTGACCTCTGAATGTTTTCAGTGTAAAGTTATTTATGTGTTGATGGCCATGAATGTCTAAAATATGCTTTTCATTGCTCGTTTCCTTGATTTTCTTTAGATAATTAAACTATAAAGCCTTTTCATTGATAAAATGTAATCACTTGTTAAAAGTGACACCTCAGCAGTCTTACTTTATGTCTTCAAACTTACATATATTTTTTGCTCATCATGTTTGCAGCTCTACATGCCCACCCCAAACCAAAGCAGTTTCTAGTGGAAAAACAACTAGTGCAGTACAACATCTACCTAAATAATAGTTATGCAATGTTAAATGTATCTCAAGGTAGATGTTAGCTTTTAAGGTTTAGACTTTATTTGCTCCTTGCATTCATCTGCAGGAGCATGAATGAATTTTTAGGAGCATGAATAGGCTGCACCGATGGGCTGAGGTCAACTGCATGAAGTTTAACAAGGCCAAGTGCCGGGTCCTGCACCTGGGGCGCAATAACCCCAAACAGAGCTACAGGCTGGGAGATGAGTGGTTGGAGAGCTGCCAGGCAGAGAAGGACCTGGGAGTGATGGCTGATAGTCGGCTGAATATGAGCCAGCAGTGTGCTCAGGTGGCCAAGAAGGCCAACAGCATCCTGGCTTGTATCAGAAACAGTGTGACCAGCAGGGCTAGGGAGGTGATCGTCCCCCTGTACTCGGCTCTGGTGAGGCCGCACCTCGAGTACTGTGTTCAGTTTTGGGCCCCTCGCTACAAGAAGGACATCGAGGTGCTTGAGCGGGTCCAGAGAAGGGCGACGAAGCTGGTGAGAGGCCTGGAGAACAAGTCCTACGAGGAGCGGCTGAGGGAACTGGGCTTGTTCAGCCTGGAGAAGAGGAGGCTCAGGGGCGACCTTATCGCTCTCTACAGATACCTTAAAGGAGGCTGTAGAGAGGTGGGGGTTGGCCTGTTCTCCCACGTGCCTGGTGACAGGACGAGGGGGAAAGGGCTAAAGTTGCGCCAGGGGAGTTTTAGGTTAGATGTTAGGAAGAGCTTCTTTACTGAAAGGGTTGTGAGGCATTGGAACAGGCTGCCCAGGGAGGTGGTGGAGTCACCATCCCTGGAAGTCTTCAAAAGACGTTTAGATGTAGAGCTTAGGGATATGGTTTAGTGGGGACTGTTCGTGTTAGGTTAGAGGTTGGACTCGATGATCTTGAGGTCTCTTCCAACCTAGAAATTCTGTGATTCTGTGATTATTTTTTTCCAGATTTAGATACAAGTTAAGAATGCAGTGCACCTTCGTACTGAATAAATTCAATTACTGATTAATTCACTCTAGTGATCTAAGTGTTAGAAGTTCATTTCAACTCAATTTTTCATATATCTGTTATCCTCAGAAACACAGCACTTCTCACTCAAGCCAAGCATTTCACAGATATCTAGACTGAATTACACTGCTTGTACATTTTGTTTAACAAGAACATCTCTACTGAAGACAGGATGTCAACGAACACTTAAATATTTTCCTGACATTATGTAGTTTCTGTAAATTGAGAGGTAACCCCAGTAACAAAGAAAAAGAGCGGGTGCAGATAAGTCTGAAACTCATATCCATATCCATCACTGGGGATAAATGTGTCCAGCAGACACATTGGATAAAGCATTAGGCTACTGTATTATTCTGTATGAAACTTTCACAATGAGTTTTCAAGAGTTCCTCAAAGGTGTACTTCCAGTAAATTGAAGCCCATGTTCACTGTAAAGATATAGATATAGATTAGATATAGATATAGACATAGACACACACGTATATAGTAAGACATGGTATTACAGGGCACCCTCCAATACAGTACTTTGGCTATTCTTTCCAGTCTCCAGCTGTACCAAAATGTCTCTGGGGGTCTTCTGAATGCTATCCCCTCCCCTCTTTTCCTTCAAGCACAATAACCTGTGGCTCTGTATTACTATTAAAAATATATTTTTCATGACTGTATGATGTATGATTCAAAGAAACAGCAATTTGAAATGTCTAGAACAGTCTCTGAAGAACTTGGTGAGAAGATACACAACAAATGAAATAAGTGAGCTTGCTTTTGCCATATTTATTATTCATTACCTAGAATGCAGACAATCATTGCGAGAAAAAATAAATAAATAAATAAATAAAACAGAACTAAGAGATCTGCAGATTTGAAAAAATATTAATCAAAATAATTTTGCAATAACCTACAATTCAATTTACCATACTGCAAAATAATATTGTGAAAGAAGATTTTAAGGCCTACTCCCAGCTGGTACCAGCTGCAATACGAATGATCAAGGTAGCATTTGTTTGTCAGTTGCCTCCCTGAAAATTTTACGTTCATCAGTTTGAAAAGATTTGTACATCATATTACTTACAGCAGTTCCTATATTTAGCAAATACAAAGACCTACCAACTTAACAGTGTTTACATTTGTGAGCCAGATTCTCTGCAGGGATGGAAGGAAAGAAACATTTGAATAGCCGCTTCCAGGAGGTTATAAGCAGGCTGCTTTCCTACAGTGCTTCTCACATAGCACACACACAGCAGCTACTGGTCAAAGTCATCACCCTTCTGGTGGAATGCTTTCATACTTAAATTATTAAATCTGTATTTATGAAGACTATATTCATAAAAACAAAGTCTTACATTTTCTAGAGTATGGTGCTCAATAGCATGAGTAGCCTTTTGACTTCAAAAAAATCATGTGACAGCACTCCAAGCCAAGTATTTTACTGTTAAAAGTATTTGAAAACTATGTAAAAAGTACTAGATCTCAATTACTTTTGAGACTGTGATGATTACAGCTTTTGTGGTGCAAGACCCGTTTCTTTGTCTTAAAATACTTCCCCTAGCCCCAGCCTTCCAACACACAGAAGACATATTTTTTCAGAGTAATCAATTTAGAAACCAACACAAGATTGTTCCACTGAATTAATCGAAAGTACTTTTAAAATGATTTCCCTAGACTCATACAACTTTCATCTGTAGAAACAAGATCTGATACAAGTTCCACATACTGGGATGGATCCAACCCAGCAAAGGTGAGACCCAGCTCCCACTCATCATTCAGCTTCTTCAGCTGAGCACATTGAATCTGAGAATCAGCTTAGTGCTGCCTATGAGCTTCCATCCTACAGAATGCTGCCTATGTAGACACCTTGACAGTGATAGCCATCCTCCAACTATAACATTGAGCCATTCAGAACATGCACACATCATTTCACTCATTTCTACAATAGTCTTGCCGTGTCTGCTTCATACAAAATCACACTGACTAAACATGGTATATATACAAAAAAAAAAAAAATCAGGACATGACCATTACACAAGTTATTGCTTTGAATCAGTCCTAATATCTTAGTTATAATATCCCAAGACTGACATCCTATGTCCTTTTTATATTTAAAATTATTATATTAAAGTTTGAGCTAAAAATGGTTTCTACTTTAAATTGGGGAGAGGCAGGTGTTCATCGTATGATTTGAGGTTTCATTTTGATGCAGTACTTTACTGCAATACAATTTCAAAAGTCTGAGAAAAATCTAAGACTCAAAATATATTAAGGAAAAATTGTGAAGCTGAACTGCGAGTGCATTCACTAGCCCATATCAGCTATTCAAAAGAAAACAATTATAATAATTTTTAAATTAAAAATATACTACATAATGACAAGTGAGTAAGGAGAAACTCATACACATTCTCATCACTGAGTATTTTTCAGAGTAAATATTTAATAGCCAATTTCATTCACAATTTCCAAAACATGCAACAAACATTAAGATATAATTATAAACATGTAACATTTCACCCAATTAAATTGTCAGTTCCATTGCACACAGAAGAAATATTTAAATGCTTAATAGCATTACAAGAAGCTGCATTTCAAAGTAAGGGGAATAGAAATCACTTTAATTTGATGTGGGCAGAAATAAAAAACATCATGCGCACCTGAAAATTTACTTTCTTGAAGTATTAATATCCTCCATCTCCAAGTATTAATATCCATAAAATTGTTACAAGAAAACGCGTGCACTGCTCTGGGGCAACAGCAAACCTGGTAGTCATTGGCAGCAAAGCTCATGCCCTGAGATTTTTTCCAACTGAGTACAGTTCCCACAAAAGGTGTTTTATTTTACTAAGTAACAGATTGTGTTAGCAATATTTCAAAGGGGGAAAAAAAAAAAAAAAACCTATTTTTTTTTCCATATTATAGAGCACAGGAATTTTCCTCATATGAATAATTTGAGATTTCTACACTACTTTACCCCCCCCTAAAAAATACAGTACTTTACACCCCGTAATAATAATGCTTATAATTTAATTTATTACAACATTAAGTCATCCATAGCTACAATACAATCTTTTTTTTTTTTATTCTCAGACATATTCAAAAATAATGAAATATTCCACTACTTGATGGCGCACTAAAACAAAACCAAATCCGAAGCAAACAGATTTCAGGTAGTCTACAGGCCTTGTTAGATAATTTTGTCACAAGGTCACAGCAATGCCATGCGTTTCAACTCACTGCAGAAGAACAGCTCTTGGTTTTGAAAAATTCCACAGTAACTATTAAAAAAAAAATAACCCACAGATTAATTCAGTCCAGCTGAAGAAAAGAGATCAAAATTTAGTTTGTGTTTCACAATTGTCTCAATAAAGTGAATTTCTATTAAATGAGTACTACTTTGCATATTCTGTTCTTATGGATGCAAAGTTAACAAGGTCTCAATAGCCAATTTATGTCTACTAAATGCCCATCAAGAATAATTTTCAAAGATAACAAAAGGTTCTTCTCCTTTATTTCAAATTTTTGTGTATTGCTTCCTATGATATGATACTTTAATATTTGCTCTGAAGAACTCCTATTTTCTCAGATTCATTTTTGTCAACTGATGCCTCACATTGACTTGTGTTGAGCGGGCAGACTGCAGTTCTGTGCAGTTACACAAGGTATCTGAATGGGAAGTATTCACTGTGAAACTCATGAAATGTGGTGTTCTTTCCCTCTCATGACAGACAGGGCTAGACCACACTGACTTTAAAAGTTGCATAGACTATGACACGAGAATTTCCAATTCAGAGCAGAGTTGCCTTTGAGGCAACCTTAAGAGTCTCTAAGGGTGAACCAGTTGCACAGTTCTATAAAATTCTGAGGACCTTTAAATGACACCTAATTTTAAGAATTGCAAATATACAGAGTATAGTTGATAGTGTCTCCCATAGCTTGAGCTGTAGTAGATTATTATTTTTCTAAATGTCAAATCCACAATTTTTTATTTTATTAATATTATTTATTTTTTTATTCAGACCCAATTAGCAAAGTGAAGCTAAATCTTTTCTCTTCCTAGTTAGAATGCTTTCATATTTAATTTGTGTCTAAGGAAATTTTACTAACATAGAGGCCCTGGGATAAAAAAATTAATTTTATGGTTATAATAGAAAACAGGGGAATTAAAGAAGCCCCTTTGGAGTTCAGTCACAAGAAGGAAAGATTCAATTACTTTGAAAATCTTTAGAACCACAAGACAGAAATATTGGAAATGATGAGCCAGACTGGGGGTCATCATCAACTGTAATCCCCAATGGCACTTATTCCTTAGCTTGTATTATTATTCATTTAGAAACATAATGAACTGCAAACCGCTAAAAACACGAGGAGATAACTGCACTTAAGGAAAGTAAGCTCTCCCATAATTATTAATTAATTGAATAAAAGCAAATGTTAACCACAGTAATATTTTCAGTGTCTGCCTCATGTTCAGTGACAAAATTGAACTTTCGGAAAAATTATAGTTTCTGAGTATGTCTATTTATGTAAGATCCCTAATGGCAATATATTATTACAGAGCAAATATGCAAATAACAGTGCTTAAAATGCATTTTAATTTGGTAAAGGTTAATAAATCTATAGTAAAATACTGTGATGAAAATATATTTAAGATTATCTACACTTCCATGGAATGAACCTGACTCACCATCTTATACCACTACTGCTCTATTAATTTCAGTCAGTTACTCCTAATGCAAATACGAGTACAGTGCAAAAATGAATACTATGCAAATATGAGCCACATTAAGTTGTTTATGTACATATCTTCCAAAATAGGCATAGGAATGAAAAAGTGAAAGTGAATTATTAACAGGCAGACACTTCTTTCAAGTATTTATGTAAATTGCTAGTATCATACAAAACAGTAAGAGTGTGGCAAAATGAATTAGAAACATTTTGAAAACAGTATTGTAGTATGATATTGTAGTATGAACTGTTTCATTTCAGGTTGGACATTACAGTTGGACATTCAACCTATGTTGCAATCCAAATCAGTTTATCTTTCTGGGAAGCCTCAGAACTCAAGATGACAGCCTTTAACATTACCTCGAATAAGACTTACATATAAACGACTAATACCAAACTACTGATCGTTCCTTTTTAAATACTACGTTGTGTGACACAGAACTCCCCGTTTATTGCTGAAGTACATGTGGTACCTAAAATTGCTTTTCATATTTGCATCTCCAGATTTTTCTGAGTGATAAACATAGCGAACTTCAACTACAGTAGCTAGATAGCACAAAGATTGTGCTTTCTTTGTGGATTGCTTCTGACTATTTTTTTGGGCGTTCCTTTTATTTTTCCTCCTTTATATCAGAGAATTCCAATATTAATTTTCACACAAAATATGGGCTAATACCAAGGGAATTTCACACAAGGCCAATACCAAGGGAAAAACCTTTTTTTCCTTCCTTTTTTTTTTTTTTTTTTTTTGAGTTAAAGTTTTCACTATCCTAAATGACCTATTATTTATTTTCATGGTCCTGCTTGTTATAGCCAAAATAATAATTCTACTTTCTTAGTTATTCAGATCCTTATGTATATGTGTGTAGTGTGAAAATTAGCCCTAAGCACCTGAGGCCATCATAATTACTACTCCAAAACGTCTGACCAGTATAATACTGCAAAGAGTAAAAAGTCCACAGATTTATGAAATAGCATGAATTATCTTAATACAGTAAAATTACAGACTCTGAACTACCTGTGCAATGACTATGATTTCATGTCTGAAAAATGAAAACTTATTTGATAAGAATAATGTTGGCATTTCATTTCCATGATTTAGTGTGTAATGCTTGAAATCATCTTTTGAACTTCATTGACCAGTAAACTACCAAAAAAATCAGTAATTTCCAACTCCTTATATATGAATTTTCTACTTCAGATATCTTTTTCAGAGAGAAAAAGGAACAATAAATCAAAGAACATCAGTGTACTGTCAATTGATGCATCATTGTCTATAAATCATTTAAGGTATTACTTCAAGGTATTTAATTAATCCATTAACAACTAGTGACTTATCTGTTATAAATTGATTTCTCTTATACACTTAACTGATACTGTCATTGATCTTTCATCCTGCCCCCAAATGATTTCAAATTAAGATCTTCATTGCACACACTACTGTTTAGGACTCCTAGTATAGAATTTTAAGACATCTAACTTAATGAAAGCATCTTGAAGATTCCCTAGACCTAAGCCTCTGGACAAAGAAATGCTAATAAACTAGAAAAATAATACATAATGCAAAACATTTGATCCATATTGTGTTCTTTTCCTTTGGTGACAGTGTTTTAATATTATTTATTTTTTTCTAAAATTGTAGGCTTTGTCAACTGCTGTGTTTTTTGTTGTTGTTGTTGTTTTTTGTTTGTTTGTTTGTTTTTAAGTTTTACATGTATGTGCTGCATTAAATCAGGTGGCTGTAATTCCTTGCTCTACTTAAAAGAGCTCAGTAGTAAGAACATGCTGGGTGCCAAATACCAAATCCTTTTTTATGTTCTGCTCTAATCACTGAGATTGTTATTATTATTATTATTATTTCTTTTCTTTTTTAAAAAAAACTCCTAATAGAACACATTATCAGGACAACTGAACAGGATTTTAGTTCTGTACTGTGATGAGTTAACTCTCTGAGCTCCTTAGCACTCTTGGAAGCAATGTATTCAAAGGGAACTGATGATGCTGAGTATTTCATATGCTGTGGCATGGCTAGGTTTACCTGCAGTAACTAAGAGGTCAAACATCGTAAGTTTTGCAAGTTGAAGTAAAGTTAAATTGGAAAAAAATAAAATTTTCAGTCATAAACACTGTAATTTTCACAAACTGATGCTAATCAAATAAATGTTCCCAATGCTAATTGCTAACAGCAGCTTGTTTTCGTTTCTCTATTTATTCAGTTGAAGAAGATTATTTTAATAGGTTTAATTTTATTACTGTTTTACTAAGTTTCATCCATCTCTATTTTTCCCCTATTTAATTTACAAAACAGCTGTCACCTTTGCACATATATAAATACTCTAGGACTCCATATACCTTCTGGATTGTTAGGTAGTAAAACAATCATTCCCACTCTTTCCAATATTACACTCTCATGCTTCAAAAAAAAAAAAAAAAAAAAAAAAAAAAAAAATTAAGAATGCCCAGGCTAAAATAGCTGAGAAGTGATTTTGAGAAGTGATTTTAACTAGCTGGTTGTATTGTTGAACAGAAATAAAAATCACATAAAAAACAGTATTATACTTGTTAAGCATTAACCTTTACTGATACATGTAATACAGACTAATTTCCCAAGGTTTCATTGTGGAGTGCAGGATCATCAGATATGGGATGCTCTGTCTTTCTCTCTTATCATTTGTACCAATGTTCAGTTTCTTGAGCATAAACTGTTAAATTGTTTAAAATCCAGTCATATTTACAATTTCTATTTAAAAATTCTATGCTTCTGCTTAAAATCTCTTTTCATCACCTCCACAGTTTCATTACCTCTTTTTTCATTTCTATTCTTGCTATCAAGCTTTCCTTACCTCTGCCCTAGTTTACCCCTAGTTACAGTGAACAGCTTTTGCCTCCTTGTATTTCAGATGACAACAGTCTTCCCGTCAATCAAGTCTTTCCTTATCTACACATAGGTTCAAAAGGCAATTTGATAAAGTACAAGGAAAAAGATCTATCCATGCTTAGTAGACAAAGGTGCAGCTTCAAACTCTAGCTCAGAAAATTCCTAAACTGCAAGGAAAGACTGAGGAATACATCACTGGATGTTTACCTTGACCTTACATCCTCTCAAACTGTTGTTCTGGCTGGACCCCACAGTAAGAATCAGCTGCAGCCTGTCCTGAAAACATAATACTCTGCTCTTAGAAATAGGCAAGGGGCAGAACTGACAATGTAACTACAGTGGATTAAAACAAACAAACAAACAAAAAAAATACTGGGACTAGAATGAGAAGAATACCATCAACTTTTCGTTGATTTCTGAAGATATTGTCTAACATACCAGACAGAACACTGGCAAACTTAGCTGGTGTTATATTCTCAATATACAGCTATTTTATGAGAGCCAAACAAGGAAGATGTTTGGAACACACATATGTCATTATGTCCATGTCCTATGTCACCTCTGTCAAATAATAAATTGTCCTAGAAGCAATAATTGAACTTTCTACCTGGGTGGGTAGAGAACATAGAAACTTTTGGCTTCACATCTAACCCTTTCTCTTTTCATGCATTACTGAAGTGCTGACAATCCAGCATCTGAAGAGACTGGCCTAAGAAGTTGTGCAATCTCCATTCTTGGAGTTTATCAAGACTTATCAAGCAAGGCCCTTACCTACCTAGTCTGAATTGACATAGAGCAAGGGTTTGGACTCTAGATGACCATCTGAGCTCCCTTCCAATCTGAGTTAATCAGATGAATGAAGTATAAAATAGGCATTACAGGGGCACATGAAAAAAAAAAAAAAAGAAATAGTGTTTAACGGACCTCAAATACCTTTAGCCCTTCCTTCAAAGGTTAAGGGGAAAGGGGAAGGGGAAAAAATGCTTCTTATATTAAGGTAAATTAAGTAACAGAGAAAAAAAATAAGGAAAAAAAAAGTCATGTCCAGGACAGAGACAAAACAACAAAACTCTACTGATTAACTCCATATTAACCTAGAGTAAAACATACGATAAGAAAAACAAGAACAGATAAAACTGCTAAAGCTCCTTTAGCTGAGGCACCCTACAGAAATGAAGGACTGAAATCTGTCAATTTCTGCAAGTCAAGAAACTTACTAAGCTCCTTCAGTGTTTTTCTCCTCTTTCTTCCCCTCCCTCTCTCACTAAAATTCCAAAGTAGTTAGAGGACATTTCTCCAAACTGCTCGAACAGGATTTTATGTGGCCTTTTTTAATACATAGAAACTTTATCAATGAAAACATTTTTTGTTTGTTAGAAAAGCATTGTAAATGTCCATAAAGCAATGCCACTTTCTGGATTTTTATCATGTGAGTTATTTCAATTTGTAAATAAAAAGACAATATGATCAATGGATAATATTTTTGCAGTATCCTTTAAAAAAGCCCAAAGTGGCTTTATTAGTCTTCATATCTCATTTAAAAGGACAACTACAAAAATGTTCAAATGTCTGTTTGCCAAAAATGTGAACTTTGTCAAGCCTATGACATGATTTGGCCAGCACCTTTTTAGAGCCCATTTTAGCCATGCTTAACAATCCACTTTGAATAACAAGGAATTAATCTACAAATGTGATCCGGGAAATGCTTTAAGCAGAATCCTCCTAACCATTGCATCAACAAATACTGTTTTAGTGGGAATATTTCCCAAAGCTCTTCCAAAACCATTACCAGTTCCTGTAAGCAACCCAGTCTTGTACTACTGAAAACAATGATGAATTTAACACAGTTGACTGTATCAGAGAGCAACCATGAAACTAACTACCTGCATTGACAGTGAAAGAGCTTATCAAAGAGCTATAGAGCAAGACAATTACTCAGAATATAAACTTTTTATAGGACATCCTCATAAAAACCTTTCATGGATCCTGAAATACTGGCGGTCCTCTCCGATCTTTCCCTAATGTTTTTTCCCGGCCATCAGGACTTGCACCCTTATGCCGCTCTTGAAATTCTTTGTCCTACATCTACAATAAAAAGCAGTTCTGATTATCAGCTCCCAATGAGATCATTTCCATGGGAAGTGATTGAGCTGCTGGAGTAACCTGATCAGAGTATATTGATTCATATGAAAAGTTAAAAGCAAGTCACATATAGTAAGCATTTAGGAAAAGAAGAAAAAAAAAAAAAAGGTTTAGTCCAGTGCTCTGCAGATGTAAATTAGCAGACCTTTCTTGAACCATTGCAAAAGGTCCACCAATATTTGTCTTTAAATTCTACTTCTAGTAACACAGTAGTATGCAATTTCATGTGTGTATGAAATTTATGCCATTTATGGACCTGCTTCAACATGCACTAATGCCAATGGACAGAATCCCACTGATTTCATAGGATTTTGGAAACACTACTAAATTACTACCAATTTCCCCTTCCATTTTCGGGATTTGCAGTGCCATCAACCATTGCAGGTCAGGAGCTGGCAGCTTAATGCACAAGATATTTTGAACACTCGGCATTTAAAAGTGAACTGCTTCTTTTTAAAAATCTGCATTTATAATAGGTCACTTATGAATGGTTTATTATGTTAAATATTTTCAGCGTTTTGAGTAATTGTGAAGCATTTTCAACTTAGTTTTTGGTCTTGTGTAATTAAACTACACGCAAGTAGCACAATATAAGCGTATAAAAAAATATGTAAAAGCATCTTAAATCAAAATTATCTAGCAATACAGAATGATTACATTCCAAAAAGGTGTCTTACAGTGCCTACAGTAAATGCAAAACTAGATGAATACTTCATAAATGTGCTTCTAAATGTTTAGAATTGTTCACAACTCTTAACAATTAATTTTTTGAACTTTTAAATCTGTATTACATTGATCTCTATACATTATACTAAGACTGTCAGAAATTATATCTCAGAATTGAAATCTGTGCTGTATATTCTTGTTCTTAATCAGTTAATCACAAAAGATATGAAACTGAGCTATAAATTTTTGTGTATCTGAAACAACCTGAATAACTCTCAATTCAATGCCAGATAGGTGGAGTACGCACACTATAAAGCAACCATGCAGATGAGTTAAATGGTATACTTATCATAGCCGTTTTCTAAAGAAGAGTTCTACAGGTGCAGCTCAGGTATACACAGGAATTGAATTGTTAGTACCATCTGAGACAGCAACTGCTGAAAGGACCCAGATACTGAAACATCCTGTCTCACAAAGATATGGCAGTCAGTACACCATTTCCAGGATGCATGTAATGCATATAAACTTTCAATTCCTAATGCCTTACAACATGACATTATAAATGTAATATTGTTAGCTACAGTTTAGACTAAGATTGTTCAAATTGAATCTTCTCATGACTAACAAATTCTCTTGCAATACACTATCCAAAAAAAATGTCTAAGGTCAAAATTCTGGTCACCTTTGAAGGCACTAATTTTTACCAGTTTTACAGTATGGTAAGCAAGCAAGGAAAAGACAAAGACCTGAGCAACCTGATCTAGATTTAGGTTGAGATCTTCAGAGATCCAGATCTAAATCAATGATTAGGTATATTTATTGAAATATACCTTTACCACCGAATTACACTGATGTAACTGAGAACTGAACTGGGGCTACATTTTATTTTTCATTTTTTACTGCTGAACTGAAAGACAGCTTTACATCTAGAAAATATACTTACACATTCATAAACATTT